>NW_007729743.1:53076-113746 GCF_000696425.1 Galeopterus variegatus | reverse complement strand
CAGAAGCAAAGCTTCCAGACTCATTCTATGAAGCAAACATCATCCTGATACCAAAACCAGGTAAAGATATAACCAAGAAAGAAAACTACAGGCCGATATCCTTGATGAATATAGATGCAAAAATCCTCAATAAAATATTAGCAAACAGAATACAACAGCACATTTGTAAGATCATTCACCACGATCAAGTGGGATTCATCCCAGGGATGCAAGGTTGGTTCAACATATGCAAATCAATAAATGTGATCCACCATATTAATAAAATCAAACACAAGGACCATATGATCATCTCTATTGACGCCGAAAAAGCATTCGATAAAATCTAACACTCATTCTTGACAAAGACCCTTTATAAATTAGGTATAGACGGAAAATATCTCAACATAATTAAAGCCATATACAATAAACCCACGGCCAATATCATCCTGAATGGGGAAAAACTAAAAGCTTTTCCTTTAAGAACAGGAACCAGACAAGGATGCCCACTCTCACCACTCCTATTCAACATAGTTTTGGAAGTATTAGCCAGAGCAATCAGAGAAGAGAAGGAAATAAAGGGCATTCAGATTGGAAAGGAGGAAGTCAAACTGTCCCTGTTTGCAGATGACATGATCCTATATATTGAACAGCCCAAATCATCTATTAAAAAACTCTTAGAGGTGATAAAAGAGTTCAGCACAGTAGCAGGATACAAAATCAACACACAAAAATCAGTAGCATTTCTTTTCACCAATAGTGAACAAGCAGAAAGAGAAATCAAGAAAGCCTGCCCATTCACAATAGCCACCAAAAAAATAAAATACTTAGGAATTGAACTAACTAAGGATGTGAAAAATCTCTATAATGAGAAGTATAAACCACTCCTGAGAGAAATTAGAGAGGATACAAGAAGATGGAAAGACATCCCATGCTCCTGGATTGGAAGAATCAATATAGTGAAAATGACTATACTACCCAAAGTTATCTACAAATTTAATGCAATCCCCATTAAAATTCCTATGACATTTTTCTCTGACATGGAAAGAACTATACAGTCATTTATCTGGAATAACAAAAGACCACGAATAGCCAAAGCAACGCTGAGCAAAAAAAATAAAGCTGGAGGTATTACTCTACCTGACTTTAAACTATACTACAAAGCTATAATAACCAAAACAGCATGGTATTGGTATAATAACAGAGACTCTGATCAATGGAATAGAATAGAGCACCCTGAAATCAACCCACGCACTTACTGCCATTTGATCTTCGACAAAGGCATTAAGTCTATTCACTGGGGTCGGGACTCCCTCTTCAGCAAAGGGTGCTGGGATAACTGGTTATCCATTTGCAGGAGATTGAAACTAGACCCACATCTCTCACCATTTACTAAAATCAACTCAAAATGGATTAAGGATTTAAATATACACCCTGAAACAATAAAACTTATTAAAGAAAATATAGGAGAAACCCTTCAGCAAATAGGGCTGGGCACAGACTTCATGAATATGACCCCAAAAGCATGGGCAACCAAAGGAAAAATAAACAAATGGGACTATATCAAACTGAAAAGTTTCTGCACAGCAAAAGAAACAATTAACAGAGCTAAAAGACAGCCAACAGAGTGGGAGAAAATATTTGCAAAATACATATCTGACAAAGGACTAATATCCAGAATATATAAGGAACTCAAACAACTTTACAAGGAAAAAACAAGCAACCCAATTAAAAAATGGGCAAAAGAGCTAAGTAGGCATTTCTCTAAAGAAGATATGCAAATGGCCAACAGTCATATGAAAAAATGCTCAACATCACTCAGCATCCGGGAAATGCAAATCAAAACCACACTGAGATACCATCTCACCCCAGTTAGGATGGCTAAAATCCAAAAGACGCTGAACGATAAATGCTGGTGTGGTTGCGGAGAAAAAGGAACTCTCTTACATTGTTGGTGGGAATGCATAATGGTGCAACCCCTATGGAAAATGGTTTGGAGGTTCCTCAAACAGTTGCAGATAGATCTACCATATGACCCAGCTATCTCACTGCTGGGAATATATCCAAAGGAATGGAAATCATCAAGTCGAAGGTATACTTGTTTCCCAATGTTCATTGCAGCACTCTTCACAATAGCCAAGAGCTGGAATCAGCCCAAATGTCCATCATCGGATGAGTGGATATGGAAAATGTGGTATATCTACACAATGGAATACTACTCAGCTATAAAAACGAATGAAATACTGCCATTTGCAACAACATGGATGGACCTTGAAAGAATAATATTAAGTGAAACGAGTCAGGCAGTGAAAAAGAAATACCACATGTTTTCACTTATTGGAAGGAGCTAAAGGTGAATGAATCAATTCACACACATACATACACACACACACACACACACACACTCTCACACACACACAAAACAAACAAACAAACAACAACAACAACAACAACAAGAAAGATCGGGGGAGGGGAGAAGAAGATATAACAACCACAAATTTTTTTTTGAAGTTCTTACAACAAGAAAATGGAGGGGACACACCTGGGTGGGAGGTGGGTGAGGGCGGAGGGAGGGAGGTTTCGGTGATGGGACACAATAATCAACTACATTGTATATTGACAAAATAAAAATAATAAAAAAAAATAGAATTAAATAGTATTAGTAGAATTGAAAGATAACACAAATCTTTCCATGAACTTTGAAGTACCCTCGTACACACACACACACACACACACACACACACAATGCATGTGTCAAACAATGATACTACACCAACATTAGAAGGTAAGGTTCATAACAGCAGGGAATTGGTTTACCTTATTCATCTCTTTATCTCCAAAATGTAACTCCATGCACATAGTTGGTGATTAAGAATTGTTTGTTTACATAATAAGGAAAGGAAAAAATTTCAAGTGAGTAGGGAAACTATTTCATTGAAAAAAAAGGAAAAAAGAATGTCAATATGCTTATTGAAATAATGCAAAAATGGACTTGGTGTGATTAGCAAAATTCCTGTTATTACCAATATTACTTAATCAAATGAGCTAACTGTCTGTACATGTGATTTGTTAACTTACTGCTATAAAAAAAATCTGACAAGCCTGAGAACTCCAAAAACACAAATCATAGCATAAACATTGCTACTTGTAGAGCTAGGGCTAAGATTTGATACTCAGAGACCCCTCAAGCCCATTCACAAACCCTTCACACACAGGTCTAGGAGCTAGGCAGTACAAACAGAAACTCAGAAACTCAACTGCTATCAGCAAAGTCCAAAGAAAAACTGAGTACCTGCCAACAGAGTAAAGATGCTCTGTTGTTAAATGTGAGCTATCTGATGCCAGCCTGCTTCAGGAACTGCAGAAAACACAATTGCAATTAACTAGAAAGATACAAGGGTGCACATGAGCACTAACTCCACCCACACATAACTCGTTTACAAGAAATGTCCAAGGAGCCTGACTAAATTATCTTATTTTCCCCACATACTTCAAATAGCATTTGAGTCTAGCAACAGAGAAAAGAAACTAAGGAATGATTGTTTCCTATGCTCCAAAATGCCCTGCGTATGCTTAAAGATGGGAATCAATTTGACTTAATGATAAGCAGTGTTATATACTATAGTTCTATTGACAGCTCAGCCAGAAATATTTGGTGAAAAATATGAAATACAGATTCCAGATTACAAAGCATACCTGCAAGATAATATTTGGGACTATGGTGCCTAGAAGTATGGTGGCATACCACCCAGGTAACATTTATACACAATAGAGTTCTAGAACCACTAACTAAAGCTTGTTGTTGTTCATAGGAAATGTTCATGAAAATTTAACGGATCTGTTACCAGGGATGAGGGTCCCCTTGCTTCGGTCCTTTTCCCAAGCTAATGAAAAATCAGAGACTAGAGTCAGAAGCAATGGCAAAGCTTTAATGAGCACAAAGGAAAATACACTTCAAGGGAGAAATGGGCCAATTCCCTGAGCAGACAATGGCCCCTGCCATGCAAGTTTAGTGTTTTCCATCTTACTAATTTTGCATAAGCATTAGCTAACTTGATTGACATTCTGATTGACAGGTCAGGGTTATATAACCTTTTTCCCACTGTACATGTCCTCACCCATAATTCAGTCTGTTATAATAATATGTATTTATGGACTGAATATGTATAAGCCCCTAATGAGTATTAGCATGTTCAAAGGTCACCTAAGATCTCAGGTTGTCCCTTCTGTGCATGTCCTTACATGTGAGAAGTCCCTAGCAGGCCCCTGTGGTCATTTTGTTGCTTTTTCTTTGTCAAGTTGCCCATAAAAGGGGTGGATTTTGGTTGGAGTTTCTGCAAAGTTACCCAAAGGGGATGGACCTGGGTGTAGTAACAGGGAAGTTTAATTTTCCATTTCCCTCTATCTGCTCATGCATAATTAACTGCCTGACAGATCAATAAACAAAATAAAGTTTATTCATTATGAAACTATGTTGAATGTATTACTGTGTTTGTGTGTCTTTTAAGACAGGCCAATTGAGCTCTGAAATTTTTAAAACTCCACACACGAAAAACTTTATGCTAATATTTTCTCCCATTCGATGGCTGTCTTTTCACCCTGTTGTTTCCTTTGCTGTGCAGCAGCTTTTTAGTTCGATATAATCACGTTTATTTTTCCTTTTGTTGCTTGTGCTTTGGGGGTGCTATTCACAGTCTTTGCCCAGTCCTACATTCTGAAGTGTTTACCCTGTGCTTTCTTGTAGGAGTTTTATAGTTTCAGGTCTTATACTTATGTCTTTAATCCATTTTGAGTTGATTTTGGTATATGGTGAGAGATATGGGTCTAGTTTCATTCTTCTACAACATAGATATCCAGTTTTCCCCACACGATTTACTGAAGAGGCTGTCCTTTCCCCAGTGTAAGTTCTTAGTGTCGTTGTCAAAGATCAGTTGGCTCTAAGTACCTGGATTGATTTCTGAGTCCTCTATTCTGTCCCATTGGTACATGTGTTTGTTGTTATTCCAGTTAGTGTGCTGTTTTGGTTACTATAGCTTTGTAGTCAATAAGGTATTAATTTCCAGAATATAGAAGGAACTCAAACAACTTAACAGTAAGAAAAATAAATGATACCATTAAAAAAATGGGCAAATGAGCTGAATGGACATTTGTCAAAGGAAGACATACAAATGTCCAACAGGTATATGAAAAAGCACTCAACGTCTCTAATCATCAAGAAAATATGAATCAAAACCACATTGAGGTATGTTACCCCAGCTAGACTGGCTATTATTAAAAAGACTAAGAATAGCAAATGCTGACATGAATAAGGAGAAAAGGGGACAATTCTACACTGTTGGTGGGACTATAAATTAGTACAGCCATTATGGAAAACAGTACAGAGGTTTCTCAAACAACTATAGATACCACATGACCCAGCAATCCCACTTCTGGGTATATACCCAAAGGTATGGAAATCATCATGTTGACAGGATACTTGCATTTCCATGTTCATCACAGCTCTATTTACAATAGCAACGATATGCAACCAAACTAAATGTTCATTGACAGATAACTGAATAAAGAAAATGTGGTATATATACACAGTGGAATACTCCTAAGCCATGAAAAAGAATTAAATTCTGCCATTTGCAGCAACATGGATGAGTTTTGAGAAATTATGTTAGATGAAATAAGCTAAGCACAGAAATATTGCCTGCTCTCACTCGTAAGTGGTAGTTAAGAAACAAAGAAAGAAAGAAAAAACATAATAAAACATTGAACTTTCAGAAAGAGAGAACAGACCTATAGTTAGTACAGGTGAGAAAGGGGGAGGTAAAAGGCGGATAGAGGAGTAATTGGGTAAGGGACACAAAAAGGAATTGTGATTTGTAATGATGAACATGCTAATAATATTGATTTGACTATCACATACTGTACACAAATATTGATAGTCAACTCTGTACCCCATAAAGGGGTATTAATCAAAAAATTTTAAAAATTAATTAAAAAATACTTTATGCTTTTATTATTATCTAGGTTCCTGAATATGGCAAGTTCCCAAACCTAAATGTCCATAAATAATGTTTGGATTATTTTTCAACTATAAACTGCAAGTTTCGTTTTTCACCACTAAGAACCAGGTAACAGTATCATGAAAGACATAATTACACCATTGTAATTCCTATAGTTGGCAAAATTTTATAAGATGAAGCTTCTAAAAAGTGTATGTAATAACCATTAAAAATCTGTTATAATAATGCAAATTCATGGTTCAATATTTCTCTGAGGAATTACTCTAGGATAGATATTGGTTTTAAATCTTTTGCACATTATTATGGGCATGTCTTATTGTATTTTCATATATATGTAATAAGGAATAAATAGTGTTTATGTTACTATTTCCTGTGATTAATATTCTTTCTCAAATAAACTATGTTCAAACTTTAAGATGAAAAAAAATTCCAAAGATAATGAAGAGTTGTGTTTTGTATATTACGGGCACTGACTTGAGAGTCTCGGTGTTTCTGTACTAGTTCCAACTCTGGAACTAGACAGTATCATGTGTTTGAGTGTGTTTGAGCATTTTGCTTATTTCTCTTGCATTCCCTGAACCTAAGTATTCTGCTCTCTAAATTTGTACCTAATGCACTGAATCAGAATTGATGACTCTCTCCTTTGTATCACCCCCAAAGAGCTTATAAGCCTTTTGTGGTACTTGTTACATTTCTATGCATGTGTTTGCTTATGTGAGTCCCCTACATTAGATTTCTATCTATTTGAAGTTTCATTCACCATAATGTTCACAGTGCATAACACAGTATCTAGCTCACAGTAAAAGGTCTTTAAGTAATACAGATTTGAATTAAACTTTATTGGCTAAATGAATACTGAAGTTTTTTATGTATTAAACTTATAAGACTGCTACAATTGTATAACTGAATTACTGAATTAAAATATCAGAAATTTTGTGAAACATGATAGTCACCAATATTCCTCTATATATCTTTGTTTCCTCACTCTTCCTATGCCAATTAGTCTCAAGAATATTAGCAAATCTACAGACACTGACCCCAAACAAAGCATTCCCCAAAATCTACTCTATTCTTGCTGGCACTTTAAATTACGTTTTGAACTACTTTTGCATTAGTTACTCTGTTTCGTTAATTTCAAGTTAATATCTCTTTTCAAGAATAGTGGTATCCTATATTGATCCTGAGGTATTTTGAAATCTTATATACTTCACTTCCTTGTGAGACATCAAGATGGATCAAATTTTGAAGGGAAATATCTGGTTTCACATGGCATCATATAGCAGTCTGTATCATATAGACTTTCCCAAATTCTAATTAAAATTCCCATGAAGACAAAAAAGAAAACTTAAGGTTTAAACATTTAAAGCTAAGGTATACATATAATTCCTTGGAAGATTCCACTAAGAAGATGAACAGAGTGGATTTGGTGGGGGGAGTATACCCTTTATAATTTGCCTATCTTGAAAAGCAGTCCAGTTTACCTAAAAGTAGGTAAGTGGAAAAATATTTAGTTACTCTAGGGTGCACAATTTTCTCTCACAGACTTCCATAAATAACAGTAGTCCTGAGGGTTCAATAAATAACAGAACAGGAAATCTAGTGGGGTTCCCATTATTAGTAGATGAAAATAAATGATCTAGGCAAGGACAGAGGCAGGAAAAACCCTAATAGTTCTGAACGCTACTAATCATGGTTGTAGCAGAAAGCAACATATTCCAAATGTCAGAAAATGAGCATGACCTTAGGAGTAAATTGTACCTTGGTACAAAAGAGCTTCACTTATTGAATATCCATCAGGCCAGTGTGGGTAAAAAGACAGGCAGTATACCAAGTCAGCAGGATAGATTTTCAAAATACACATACTTCACTCTACCCATTTCTCCAGTTTTAAGATACAATTTCCAAATTTTATTCTGCATAAGAATCACAAAGGAGAACTTACATAAAATGCAAAATTCCAAAATCTGTAACCAGAAATTTTCTTTTCAGTAAGTCTGGGGTAGTTTTCAGAATTAAAAACATTTACTGAGCACCTACTGTGTTCCAGACATAGATCTGAGCATTTCCTGACCTCATGAAGCCTACATTATAATGGGAGTTAAAGGAGAAAACTCTAAGCAGTAACCAAAAGAAAATATAAGTTGTTGAAAGTTAATACCAGTAATAAGAAAAATAATGGTATGGTAGGATAAAGTGGGACTGGAAAAGTCAGGGAGGCAAAATGGCAGTAAAAAAGTTATGGTAGATCTCATTGAGAAGTTGACATTTGAACACCTCAAGCAATGGTCATTGAAGACACTCTCTGTGGGAGTCGGAGAGGGGGCAATCTTTTTTTTTTTTAACCAGGAAATTCTCGTAAGCCTCTCTTCCCTCCCCCCTTTCAACTTTTACCCACCCACCTCATAACTCTGAGCATGTTATAATTACATGAGAAAGTAGACTGAACAATAAGTACAGCACAAGGGACAGACTGAAAGCTCTTATAAAAACTGTTTTATGTAGATATTTAGACCATATTTTCAAAAAGGTTTTTAAATCAGTGGTAAAATAATATGTGTACAAATATAGCATCTATAAAATTAAAAATAAAAATATAAATAGGAAGTGATTGATTGTGGTAACTCAACAACCTAAAAAGAAAATGAAATTTTATTAACAAATTTACAATTAAAAATCAGGACAACTGAATTCAAGGTTAATGTAGGAAGCAAACTGGAGATACTTCCAGGTAAAGGAAAATGAAATAAAAAATATGAGAAGATATATCACATATATGAACATATAATATGCTACATATAATGAAATAGTATGTATCTTTTAAAATGAAGAAATTTTAGAATCATGTATTACATTTTTAAGAATTCAAGAAGGACATGTTTTATAAAATACGTGCATAATCTAGAAAATAAACATGAATGCAGTACCAAATTCTTCATAGAAATCTCAAAAATTAATTACATCAAATTTATTTTTTGATGGGTTAAAATATATGAACTTGCTAAAGCAACTGTAATAAAGTGAACATAAGAAAGAATAAGATGTTGAATCTAAGAAAATCAAGTGAAAAACACTGTAGCTAATATAAAATATATATTTGCTAATTAAAAAATAAAATTACAGTTTTCTTGTTTCAACAATAATGAGTTAAAGTCATAATGACATAAATAATCTTATTAAAAGTCACAATAGGGCCGGCCCGGTGGCGCACTGGAGAGTGCGCCGCTTGGGAGCACGGCGGCGCTCCTGCTGAGGGTTCGGATCCCATGTGGAGACTGGTTCCCACTCACTGGCTGAGTGTGGTGCGGGCGCAACACCGAGGGTTGCGATCCCATTGCTGGTCCCCGGTACGGGCGCGACACCGAGGGTTGCGATCCCGTTACCAGTCAGTAAAAAAGAGACAAAAAGGAAAAAAAAAAAAAAGTCACAATAAAATATAGGAGCTAGGAATAAACTAATTAGAATTTTAATCAAAATAGATGTGTATACAGATAAATATGTAGATAGATTAGGTAGGGTTGTTACATTTATATATACATCTATGATTAATTCAGTAGACTGTGGACCTCTCTATTTTTTTCAAGCATGTAATTTAAAATAAGCTATCTGTTCTCTGAAAAAGTAGAAAATAGACATGAACATGAATTGCTCAACACCAGAAATAAACTACAAATAGCACTCAAACAGTGTTACTATATGATAGGTAGCACTTGCCAGAGTTCTCTGAAGAAATCTACCTGAGCCTACTCCACTCTCAGTGTTTTAAGCTATGAAGACTTCTGAAAGGGAGGATTCTGTTACTTCCTTCATTATGGTGTATGGCATATTGGTGGGGTCCTGGCAGCAAACAGATGACAAGTGCAAAAGGGTAATTGAAAAGTGTTTAACCAAGACAGTAGTTACAGGGTACAGTTGTGATAAGAAAAGCAACAGGGAGGGTGATAATCCAAGAACTAGTGGCAAGTTTTTAACTGCTCCAGGCCTGAAGAGCAGAGGGAGAAAGCAAATACCCGAAGCCAGCAGAAGACATAAGAAAGGAATTCTAACAAGAGCCCTCATCTAAGATGGGGTGAAAAGAAAAACATGTGTTTTCCAACCAAGCCCTGTCGGGTGAGAGCTGGTGACATGAACACCTGTTGGCCCTTTTCTGCTGGTTTCCTATCTCCTGCTGCTTTGGCGGTAGCCAACCAGAGCCCAGAGGGCAGGGCTTCCAGGTATCATTGAGAAAAGCACCTTCTAACACTGTATCAGTTTTCTAGTACTCCTGTAACAAATCAGCAGACTTTAGCAGCTGAAGCAACACAAATTTATTATCTTACAGCTGTATAGGTAGGAAGTCTGGCACAGCGCTCACCTGGCTAAAACGAAGGTGTTGGCTTAGCTGTATTCCTTTATGGTGGCTCTCAGGGAGAATCCATTTCCTTGCCTTTCTAGTGTGTAAGAGGCTGCCTCATCCCTTGGCTCCTGGTGGTGGCCCCCTTCCAATACCTCAAAGCCAGCGATATTGCATCTCTATGGCACTGTCCCTGTAGTCTCCTCCCTCTCTTCTTTCCTCCTTTCCCTCCTCTTTGCCACAGTCACAGTCAGCCCTCATAAGTTTTTAGCAAAAAATCACTGTAAACATATCAACAGCTAGGAATGGGAGGGGTTTGTTGTTTTTAAATTTCACATATGTTGTACTGCAATTTGTTTCCTGCATTCAGGAAACAAAGAATGAAATGAATAATGCAAAACTAATACAAAAAAAATCTCTACAATGATGGCTCAAAATAGTAAACTATAAACTTAGCCAAAGCTTTGTGGGATGGAGTTGTAATCGAAGAAGTGGGATTATAAAACCCTCTGCTATAAAAAAAATGAACGAAATACTATCATTTGCAACCACAGGGATGGACTTAGAGATAATTATATTAAGTGACACAAGTCAGGCACAGAAAGAGAAATACCACGTTTTCACTTATTTGTGGGAACTAAAAATAAACACACAAACAAATAAAGGGTGTGGTGGGGGAAGAAGACACAAAAATTCCTTGAACTTTTTAAGTGAACAGATATGATGTCAGGGGGAGGGAAGGGAGTGCCATGGAACGGGCAAACGAGCATGAAAATCAACTACAATGTATATTAACAAGTAAAATAAAATTTTTTGAAAAAACAATGTGGGGAACTTAACCAGGGTCCCTCAGCTGCGGTGTAAGTAGGGCACGCACAGATGAGGCTCCATCTGCCCCAGGCAGCTTTCCTGAGCTTTGGAGGACTGGCTAGCAGTGAATCCTAGGCTTCTGTTTTCCTTGCTGCCTACCTGTGAAGTAATAAATCCACTTCATGAAACTTGCTGTTTGGTAGGCGTTTTGGCCTCAGCAGACTCAGAGAAGTTGGTAACCAGTAAACATGCTTCACACACTTTAATTTATAAATTTCTTATATGCATTTCACAAAACTAAGAGATGAATGAAAAACAAATGTTCAAGAATGGAAAATTTATGACATTAGCAGTATAGGTAATTCCACCCAAAACCTAAGAAATGCAAATTAATTTGGAAAGAGTTTTTTCAAGAAGCCATAAAATATTGACCATAATATTAAGAAAATCTTACTGCAATTACATAAAAATATCATTATATATTTTATATGAAGTTTTAAAAAATGTTTCTTCTCAATTTCTATTATAATATGACTAGTACTTCGTTTTATACATTATATATATATATATATAGTACTATGGTATTTTTCCCTATTTAAAAAAAAAAAACTTATCAAAGGTCCAATTAGTCAAATTTCAAAAATGGTAGATTATTATCAAGTGTTGGTAAAATGGCTCCTTTACCTTTGTTAGGTAACTCACACATTAATTGGCTGAACTTATCAGATGAAAAGCGGTTTTTCCTCTTACAGTCATCAGTGTTAAGCTCTCCTCCTTTTCATGTTAGTATAACAGGATCATCAGATGCCAGATCTGTGTCCCAAGGCCATTGGTTTACTCTTATTTATGAGTTCCTTATGTTTAGAGAATATTCATTTGCTCAACTCATACTATTTTGATGAACTAAAAACTCTTAGAATATTAATGGAAGACTTTCTGACCTCTAAACTGATAATGATATTGCTAATTGATTTTTATGATACATTGTAGCATCAGAAATCCTGAGGTGTATAACATGAATAAAAATTCAATAATGTCTCTTGCCACACACACACACACACACACACACGCACACGCAAAATGAGTAGCTATGTGAGATGATGGATACATTAATTTGTTTTACTATAGTAACCTTTTTACTATCTCTAGATAGCCTATAACATCATGTTGTATATCTTAAATATGCACAATAAAATTTAACTTTTAAATGAGGAATAATTACAACAGTATTAATGCTGTTAGGAGAATATGAATAATACATGTAGAGAATTTAGCAAAGTTCCTGGCACTTAGTAAATGTTTAACAAGTGTGAGCTATTTTTATAGCTATCAGCTCAAAGAATACTTCCTTAAGGAAACCATCCATCCCCGACCTCTCTGAGCAGATGAGATCCCCTTCTTATTTGTCCTCACAGACTTGAGTACTTCCATTTCAAGGTATTTGCTAAAATTACAGCTTTATACTTTTCCAAGTCATGTATGTCAGCTTTCACCTCTCTCTAACCCATGGCTTTTTAAGGTCAGAGCTCATTTTTTTTTTCCTTATTTAAGAAAGTAGCTGACATATGATAGGTAGGTGTCCAAGGATGCATGAATGGATGGATGGATGGATGGATGGATGGATGGATGGATGGATGGATGGATAAATGGGAGGGTGGGTGGGTGGAGGGATGATAAATATATGTTTATGGAAGTTATTGATGGCAGTCCCTCCTCATGGGGTTGTGGGGATGACTCAATAATGTCAAAAACAAAAAAAGTTACCAATTTAGTGCTACAGAATTATGGTCCTGGTTCAAATGCTAATAAGTAAATTCATTTAATTTTCCCTTTTCATTTTGATGATCAAAATATGATGCCTATTTCTTTAGACATTAGTAAAAAACATATTACCCCATGAAAACTGAAAATTTCTGTACATTGGTGAAATGAGGTGGTGGTCTGTGGTCGGTTCTAACTGGACAGGTCTCTATTTTTCAACATTTTTTGCCCTGATGATTGGCATTAATAGTTTCCTTGGCTGGCAGCACTGTCTGACAAAGAAAAAATATGTGAGATTGATTCATAAACATCCATCCCTCCCAGAACTGAGCACTTGTATGCAGGATTTGGGATGTAGGTAAATGACAGGAAGAAGTCACTCCTGTGTGTTGCCCTGTGTGGGTCCTCAACTACAGAATCAACTTTCTTTAGCCTTCTCACTTGAGAGCTCCAAGTTTGTCTTTGAAAGTTTCACAATGTTAAAACTGCCTTTAGATATGTGAAAAAAATATAGATCCCTAGTGGAATGGAAAACAGTACGAATTAAACAGTGATAAATACTGGTGGATATATTATTTTATTATATAAAACCTCACATTTTTTACATATATATCATTGAAAAATATATATTTAGTCCAAATAAAGGCCCCAGATATAAGCAACATAAGTACTTTCTATCCTCTTGCATAAATGGATCTTTTTTCTAGGAAACAGAAGTACTGAATCTTGCATTCATGTATGCAGGTAGGTTGCTGCCTCAGTCAGTGTCTTGATCCATTTCTCTCTGAGAAATTGTCTCTCTGGATCCATATATTTTTCTCTTGATTGAAATTGAGTCAGAAAGACTTAGACTAATGGAAAGTTTGAACTGGAAGAACGATTAATAATTATTTATATCATACCATATCTATCAAATAGGCCTATGTGATATATAATTCATGTTGTAGCTGTTAACCATGACATTGGACCTGGAAAAGGAGAAAAGGGAGGACATAAGTAGGTGAGAGAGTACAAAACTGTGATGGGATTTATGGATTTGAGTTCCAATGAGATCAAAGAAAAAGGGAGTGATCTGGAGTGATGGAAGTTGATGATCAAATTGGAATTCAAAAGATGAAATTATAAGAACACATAATTTGAGGAGAAGCACTCAAGAAACTGAGAAAGAGAATCTTCAGAAATTTTAAGAATACCACAACAGTGAAATCAATAATGGATGCATAAAAATTTACCTGAGACATCACCAAGTCCAGAGGAAAAAGATCCTAAAAATCATTATTAAAGGTGAAAATGAGAAAATGATAAAGCTGTAAAGTGATAATTCCCTAATCAGTAAAACCATTACACATGTAACTATTTGAAAAAATATTTTTGATTTGTTATATTCTAGCAGTGAGAATATCAGTTTCTTATTCCCAATTGAGTGCAAAGCTTCTTATCCCTGAATAAGAAATATTCTAAACTTCTGCCTCAGAACTCTTGTCTATGCCATTTTTGTTTTATTATAGACTTTCCTATCTCCTCTGCAATTTTGTGTCATTCAATTTCATTATAAAACACCTCCACATTCTATGAGATTTTTCCTGATAACTTTACCACATTCTAAATTTTTTGTTTTACTTTCTCCTTAGCATTTTGCCATTTGCACAGGATTTTTATTGCTTAAACTTTGCATTTTTAACAGTTCTTAATTCTATGCATATTCTATCTCTCAAACTATATATGAACAAGAACTGTGTCCTTTTTTTCACCACAATCATTTGATTCTTTGTGAACAAAGAACTTAAGGTAAACATTCAACTGATGATTATTGCCCAGGTCTCTATGACTTCCAGAAAGATTTGGCCTTGCTGAAAAAAATCACATAAAGAATAATATAGCCCTGGCTGAGTACACGCCAACCAGAGAGGTGACCCCTCCCAGAGAGGCCCAAGTCCCACAGAGACCATGTGCCCCGTGGCACCAGTGCGCAACCCAGCAGGTATGCCTTGCCACTGCCAGACCCCATCCCCAGCCTGGCCTAGTGTGTGCCAACCAGAGAGGCACCTCCCTGGAGAGGCCCGAGTCCCACGGAGACCACATGTCCCATGGCGCCAGCTTGCAACCGAGCAGGTAGGCCTCACTGCTGCCAGACTCCATCCCCAGCCCAGCCGAGTGCATGCCAACCAGGGAGGTGCCTCCTGAAGAGGCCCGAGACCCATGGCAACCATGCGCCCGAGGCATCAGTGGGCAACAGAGCAGACACTGAGGCAGCCATGCCAAATTGGCAGCCCCAGCAGGATCCTAGCCAGAAAATAGTGTCAAACCGGTGGACCATGAAATGCCTTGCCACAATGACTAAACATCAAAGGAAAGATACCAGAAATATGAGAAATCAAGAAAATACACCACCAAAGGGTAATAACTCTCAAGCTCTAGATCCTATAAAACAAGAAGCCCTTGAAATATCTGACAAGGAATTTCAAGTGATAATTCTAAGGAAACTAAATGAGATACAAGAAAACTCAGCTAGACAACACGATGAAAATGAAGAAAAGTATGCAGGACCTGAAAGAAGAAATGTACAAGGAAATCAATGCCCTGAGAAAAAAATGTACCAGAGCTTGCCAAGCTGAATAATTCATTCAATGAAATAAAAAGCACAACAGAGAGTTTTACCAGCAGGCTTGCAGAAGCAGAGAGAGAAATTTTGATCTTGAAGATGGGCTTTTTGAAATAACACAGGCAAACAAAAAAAAAGAGAGAAAAAATTAAAAACATAGAAGAAAATCTAAAAGAGATATCAGACAACCTTAAGCACTCAAATATCTGAGTCAAGGTTATTCCAAAAGGGGAGGAAAAAGGAGAATGCATTGAAAACATATTTAACAAAATAGTGGCAGAAAACTTCCCAGGTATAGGAAAAGACACAGATCTTCAGGTTAAGGAAGCTCAAAGATCCCCAAATGCATTCAACCCAAAAAGTTCTTCTCCAATACATATTATGGTCAAATTGCCACAACTCAAATACAAAGAGAGAATCTTAAAAGCTGCAAGACAGAAGCATCGAATCACCTATAAGGGAGCCCCAATAAGACTAACATCAGACTTTTCATCACAACCCTAAAAGCCAGAAAGGAATGGGATGATATATTCAAAATACTAAAAGAAAGAGATTGCCAGCCAAGAATACTCTACCCCACAAGGCTATCCTTCCAAAATGAAGGGCAAATGGTATATTTCTCAGACAAACAAAAACTATGGGAGTTCACTACCACACGACCACCCTTATAAGAAATTCTCAAGGGAGTACTGGGTTTGGTACCTGAAAAATAACTACCGCTGCCATAAAAACCCAAGAAAAATAAAAACCCACTAGTAAAATAAAAATGCCAACAATGAAGAGAGAAAAAAATGTTTATCTATGACCCAAGAAACCAACAAATACAGAAGACAAACAGTAAATCAGAAAGAAAGGAACAAAAGACACTTATGACATCCAAACAAAAATCAACAAAATGCTAGGAGCAAATCAACACTTTTCAATGACAACTTTTAATGTAAAAGAATTAAATTCCCCAATCAAAAGACACAGACTAGCTGACTGGATTAAAAAGGAGGATCCAACTATATACTGCCTTCAAGAGAAGCACCTCACCTATGAGACCCGCTCATATAGACAAAGAGTGAAAGGATGGAAAAGGATTTACCATGCAAACAGAAATGAAAAATGAGCTAGAGTAGCTATTCTTATATCAG
Source organism: Galeopterus variegatus (assembly GCF_000696425.1). Lineage (NCBI taxonomy): Eukaryota > Metazoa > Chordata > Mammalia > Dermoptera > Cynocephalidae > Galeopterus > Galeopterus variegatus. The sequence goes on along the minus strand of NW_007729743.1, from coordinate 97,117 downwards.
ATAAAATAAACTTTAAACTAAAACCAATAAAAAGATATAATGAGGGCCAATAAATAAAGATAAAAGTATTCATCCATCAGGAAGACATAACAAACATAAATATATAGGCACCCAATGTTGGAGCAGCCAGATTTATAAAGCAAATGCTATTAGACCTAAAGAAGTAAATAGACACTAATACCATAACAGCAGGGGACCTGAACACCCCACTATCAATATTAGACAGGTCATTTAGGCAAAGAATCAGCAGAGAAACACAAGATCTAAACAAAACTCTAGACCAATTGGACTTGGCAGATACCTAAAGAACATTCCATCCAACAGCCTAAGAATATTCATTCTTCTTATCAGCACATGGATCATTTTACAGGATAGATCACAGGTTAGGTCAAAAATCAAGTCTCAACAAATTCAAAGAAATTGGAATTATCCCATGCATTTTTTCAGAACACAGTGGATTAAAATTAGAAATCAATAACAAATGAAAATCTGGAAACTATACAAACACATGAAAATTAAACAGCATTCTACTTAATGACATATGGGTACAAGAAGAAATCAAACAGAAAATCTAACAAATTGTTGAAACTAATGAAAACAATGATACATCATACCAAAACCTGTGGGATACTGCAAAAGCAGTACAAAGGGGGAAATTTATCACATTAAATGCTTACTTCAGAAGAATGGGAAAGATGGCAAGTGAACAACCTAATAAGTCATCTTAAAGACTAGAAAAACAAGAACAATCCAAACCTAACATTAGCAGACGGAAGGAAATCATTAAGATCAGAGGAGAACTTAATGAAATTAAAACCCCCAAAATGATACAAAAGTTCAATGAATGAAAAAGTCAGTTTTTTGAAAGAAAAATAAAATTGACAAACCACTAGCAGAGCTAACTACAAAAAGAGAGAGAGAAGATCCAAGTAACAAAAATTAGAAATGAAAAAGGTGATATTATAACTGATACATCTGAAATACAAGGAATCATTTGAGACTACTATAAACAACTATATGCCAACAAATTTGAAAATCTGGAGGAAATGGATAAATTTCTGGACACACACAAACTACCAAAACTGAGCCAAGATGATGTAGAAAATCTGAACAGACCTGTTGGGCATCTCCGGTGGCCACACGGGACCTCAACATGTTTTTCCTTTCCCTAGAGGGTTGGGGCCAAAGGGATTGCCCTTCTCCCCCCCCCCCAATGATGTGAAGCAAAAAGAGATTCCAAGAGATGGGTGAGCACACCACTGCTCTCCCAGATAGGGAACAAACACATACACAAGCAGCGGGGTTCTGTCAGGCAGTTCCGTTTATTGTAACACAAAAGATCATATTTATATGCTTAGCAGGTGGGGTTTTCCAAGCTTAGGCCAATCCTTGAAAAGGTCAAATGTGCATGTGCCTTGCCTCTCTATGCTTAGCCCTTCCACTTAACTTCCCTTGGGCTCCACCTTTTATCTGTTATTTTTGCTTAGAAAAAGGGCAGGGTCCCATAACAGACCAATAACAATAAAAGAGATTGAAGCGGTTATCAAAAGGCTCCCAACAAAGAAAAGATCAGGACCAGATGGATTCAAAGCAGAATTCAACCCAATATTCAAAGAGGAATTGACACCAATTCTCTACAAACTATTCCAAAAGTTTGAAATGGAGATAATTCTCCCAAACTCATTCTATGAAGCAAACATCACCCTGATACCAAAGCCAGGTAAAGATACAACAAAAAAGAAAACTACAGGCCAATATCGTTTATGAATATAGTTGCAAAAATCCTCAATAAAATACTAGCTAACAGAATACAGCAACACATGTGCAAAATTATACACCATGATCAAGTGGGATTCATCCCAGGGATGCAAGGTTGGTTCAACATATGCAAATCAACAAATGTGATAACCATATCAATACAATCAAACACAAGAACTGTATGATCATGTCTATAGATGCTGAAAATCATTTGATAAAATTCAACACTAATTCATGATAGACTCTCTACAAGTTAGGTATAGATGGAAAGTATCTCAACATAATTAAAGCCATATATGATAAACCCACAGCCAATATCATCCCTAATGGGGAAAAGCTGAAAGCTTTTCCCTTAAGAACAGGAACTAGACAAGGATGCCCATTCTTACCACTCCTATTCAACACAGTGTTAGAAGTATTAGCAAGAGCAATCAGAGAAGAGAAGGAAATAAAGGGCATCCAGATTGGAAAAGATGAAGTCAGACTGTCCCTGTTTGCAGATGACATGATTCTATATATTGAACAGCCTAAAGCCTCCACAAAATAACTCTTGGAGTTGATAAATGATTTCAGCAAAGTAGCAGGATACAAATTCAACACACAAAAATCAGTAGCATTTCTATTCTCCAATAGTGAACATGCAGAAAGAAAAATCAAGAAAGTTTTCCCATTTGCAATAGCCACCAAAAAAATAAAATATTTAGGAATAGAGTTAACCAAGGATGTGAAAAATCTCTATAATGAGAACTACAAACAACCACTGAGAGAAATTAAAGAGGACACAAGAAGATGGAAAGATATCCCATGTTCTTGGATTGGAAGAATCATCATTGTGAAAATGTCCATACTACCCAAAGTGATATAAAAATTCAATGCAATCCCCATCAAAATTCCAATGACATTTTTCTCAAAAATGGAAAAAAAAACTTTCTAGATATTTATATGGAATAACAAAGACCACGCATAGCCAAAGCAATTCTGAGCAAAAAATAAATAAATAAATAAAAGTGGAAGCATAACACTACCTAACTTTAAACTATACTAGAAAGCTATAATAACCAAAACAGCATGGTACTGGCATAAAAACAGACATGCTGATCAATGGAATAGGATAGGGAATCCAGAAATCAACCCACACACCTACAGCCACCTGATCTTTAACAAAGGCACCAAGCCTATACACTGGAGAAGAGACTGCCTCTTCAGAAAATAGTACAGGGATAACTGGATATCCATATGCAGGAGAATGAAACCAAACCCATACCTCTCACCATATACTAAAATCAACTCAAAATGGATTAAAGAATTAAATATATACCCTGAAACAATAAAACTTTTTAAAGAAAACATAAGAGAAACACTTCAGGAAGTAGGACTGGGCACACACTTCATGAATACAACCCCAAAGCATGGGAAACCAAAGGAAAAATAAGCAAATGGGATTACATCAAACTATAAAGTTTCTGCACAGCAAAAGAAACAATTAGCAGAGTTAAAAGACAACCAACAGTGGGAGAAAATATTTGTAAAATATACATCTGACAAAGGATTAATATCCAGAATATACAAGGAACTGAAACAACTTTACAACAACAAAAAAAAGTAACCCAATTAAAAAAATGGGCAAATGAGCTAAATAGACACTTCTAAAAGGAAGATATATGAGTGGCCAATAGACACGTGAAGAAATGCTCAACATCACTCAGCATCCGGGAAATGCAAATCAAAGCCACACTGAGATACCATCTCACCCCAGTTAGGATGGCTGATATCCAAAAGACTGTGAATGATAAATACTGGTGAGGTTGTGTAGAAAAAGGAACTCTCACACATTGTTGGTGAGACTGCAAAATGGTGCAGCCTCTATGGAAAATGGTACAGATTTCCTCAAATATTTGCAGATAGATCTACCATATGCCCCAGCTATCCCACTGCTGGTAATATACCCAGAGGAATGGAAATCATCAAGTCGAAGGTATACCTGTTCTCCAATGTTCACTGCAGCACTCTTTACAATAGCTAAGAATTGAAACCAGCCCAGACGTCCATCATCAGATGAGTGGATATGGAAAATGTGATATATCTACACAATGGAACACTGCTCTGCTATAAAAAAGAATGAAATACTGCCATCTGCAACAACATGGATGGACCTAGGGAGAATTATATTAAGTGAAATAAGTCAGGCACAGAAAGAGAAATACCACATGTTCTCACTTATTTGTGGGAGCTAAAAATAAATAAATAAATAAATAAATACACAAATAAACTGGGGAGGGGGAAGGAAGAAGACACAACAATTACAATACCTTGAAGTTGATATGGCAAGCGAGCAGATATGAGGTTGTTGCAAGGGAGGGTGGAACAGGAGGAGGGAGGGAGGTTTTGGTAATGGGCCACAATAATAAACCACATTGTATACAGAAAAAATAAAATAAAAAATTTTTTAAAAGAATAATATAATCGTATTAACTACAAAATGCTATTCACTAGACTGAAATTTCTCTATCAGGAACCATTATATTATTCTATGGAATAACAAGCTAGAAGTATGAATTTTTTAAATTTCTGTCTTCCTCCAGACTTAAAGAAAGAAACCACATTTATAACTTTTATTCTGTATCCATAAGAATTGGGGCAATGGCTGATTAATAGAAGTTATTTAATAAATAATTGCTGAATAAAATAAGAAAGGTATACATTTTCTGCCAGGGCTTGTGTGAGTTTCTGAGCACTGTGGTATTAAATTGCATGTTCATATTTTTCTATTTTCCTACTTACTGCTGTAACTATAGATAAATAATCACTACCATGTGTTAAGACTTGGAGAATATATGCATAATTTTATTTAAAAACTGTTTTTTGGCAGATGATTTTATTTATCCTTCCCTCAGTGCAAAAAAAAAAAAAAAGTTGTAAACTATTAATTAAGAAAGGCTGTATTGTGTGATGTTTAAGAGCATGAATTAAGGGCCAGATGGCTTGAGTTAAAAGACTTACAAGTAAATACATGTACCTGGCACAAAGTAAGTGCTTCACAATGTTAGTTAATTTTATTATTCTTATTTTTATTATAAAACACCAACTGAATATAAAATCAGTTAACTGGAAATGAGGAAATAAGGCCAAAAATAAAATAAATGAGGAAATAAAATTAAACCTCATGTCCATAATTTTGTCCTTCCAGGAAGCTCAGGAGTAAGAAATAAGAATTTTAGAGAAATGTTAAAAAATGACTTTGCTTCTCCTTTTTCTGGCCTGAATTGAGGTTTTCTCTTGCTCATATAACTTAGAATGTGCTAATTGCATGCTAATTAAATTTCATAATCTATAAATTGGGTCTAAATAATGACACTTACCTAAGAGGGTTTTAGTAATAATTAAACAAGGCGAGTTATACAATGTTCAGTACAACTTTTCGTTTTCTCCTTCTTTTTCCTTATTATTATTATTGATGTTATTATCTACGGTGCAGACTGACAAAGCATTTGATCTCATCGGCTGTATCAAGTTAAGAATTCTTAGTCAATTTTTTTTCGTACAGGTACTAAAGATTTTTTTTTAGTACTTTTTTCATTGGTTATGAATATTCATGAGATACAAAGCTGATTGTCACCACTCATGCCCAAGATGTGATGGCCAGATCCATACTGGCAGCATGCCCATTACCACAAATTGCATTTGTACCCCATGTCCCCTACCCAATTACCCCAACCTCCCTACCCTGCCCCTTTCCCCCCGCTCCACTTTGCATCCCTAGGTAAGCTCTCTCCCTCTGCAAGTCCAACACACCACTGTGGTCTTTCTTTCCTTCCTACTTTCTTTCTTAGCTCCCACTTATGAGTGACAACATGCAGTATTTATCCCTCTGTGCTTTGCTTATTTCACTCAACCTAAGTTTCTCCAAGCTCATCCATGTAGTTGCAAATGGGAGAATTTCATTCTTTCTTACGGCATAGTAGTATTCCGTGGGATATATATACCACAGTTTCCTTATCAAGTCATCCATCAATGGACATTTAGGTTGATTCCATATAAAGATTTTTTTTTTTTAAATTTTAACATTTACTTGTAAATATTTTGGGAGTTCAGTGTGTTGTTGCAATACATGCATATACCACACAATGATTCACTTAGGGTAGATAGCATAGTTTTTTACCCATTCTATTTAAATAATACTTTACAAATTTTAAGTGAATTAGCAAACATATTGCATATATTAAGTATCCAAAAGTAGAGAGCAAATTCCTTTTGCCCAAGGGTGAATCAAAACATACAGAAGCAAACTAATATTTATGGTTAATAATTTGGAGATTAACTCAGGTGGTTAGAGCGTGGTGTTGCTTATAACACCAAGGTCAAGGGTTCAGATCCCTGTGTTGGCCAACCACCAAAAAATAATAATTATAATTTGGAGAAAGTGAAGCAAACACCAAATTGTTTTGATTTAATAACTTCACGTCTGTTTGTGATTTGTTCAACTTTCCTGGACTTAATTTACATACACACACACACACACACACACACACACACACATTCTAAGCTCACCCTTAAATGCATTGAGAGAGTTTATGTGTGGATATACCACTTTGCATGATACATTTAATAACAGGAAGCCTTCATAGATGCCAGAGGTCAGAGAAAGACTGTCATACATCTCAAGGCTTCCATGTATTTTCTTCTGAGAAAAATGTTTATAATGAGGCGTGGCATTATTGAAGTTTACCAGAGCCCTATGATTCTGGAAAATGGCAATGGTCTAGAAACTCTCTCATCCTTTTGTGTTCTGAAGTAGCTTACTACAAAAAGCCACACTTCCCATATGACTTGGATAAGTCCCAGGGATACTTCCTTGCCTATCTATGACAAGGCCAGACACAGACCCTCCAAGATGCCGTTCTTTGCCTCATTGATGATCAGATGAATTGTTTTGCCCCCACTGATAAATTGGAACAAAATGCTTGTCAACCAAATTTAGATTAAGAGTCTATCCTCCTCCAAATCCCTGAACCCTCAGCCTGAGTCAGAAAACAGCCCCCCACCCCCACCCCACTAGCCCTGCTCGAGAACAGACTGACTTCAGGGTAAAACATTTGCTGATGTGCTGGACAGCCAGGCCACCCTCGCTCATCCCACTTTCCACATCTGGTTCTGTCTGGCCTTGGTTACGCCTTCTCAGAAAAGTCCTTTTTTACTTCACCTTTGAGATGTTCATACATTCTTCCTACTCCATTAGACATCCTCTCCTTTCTCCTCTCCCTATTTCAACAGTCCCTTCCATCTCTCCTGCAATAAATACTCTCCTTACTAAAATTCAGAGATTTTTTTTTTTTATTTGACAACAGAAAAGTGAAAACTAAAAAAGAGAAGCCACATGGGACACAAAGCAATTACTGACAATATGCTGTACATTGGATGACCCCCAACCTCACTGAGGCTTAATCCCACTGTTAACTGTTGAGGGTGGGAGATCTTATTATGATAATTGAAAGGTGGGGCCTTGAAGAGGTGATTAGATTATAGGGCCATGCGTAGTGAATGGATTAATAACAGTGGTCAGGAGTGTGGATCTGAGAGCTCTAAAAGAAAAGCAGATGAGAGGTTAGTCTTTGCTCTGCCATTTTCACTGTGTGAGACCCCTGAGTCATTGTTGCCACCACCAGATGTGTCCCCTGGACTTTGGACTTCCCAGTCTCTGAAACTAAGAGCAATAAATTTCATTTTCTTACAAATTACCCAGTTCCAAATATTTTTTTATAAGCAACAGAAATGGACAAATACAGAATGTTAAAGTAAGTTTTCACGATTACTTTGCTTACGGAAACATAAACTAAGAACGAGAAATCCTGAAGTCATTTCCATGCTCTCCCTCTTAATAGTTGGTATGACCTTGGGTAAGTCATAAAATTCTTGAAACTTGGATTTCTTCACTAATGAAGTGAGAATCATAATTCCTACCTCCAAGGACATTGCAAGGATTGAGTGAGGAGTGCTTATGAAAGAGATTAGAAAATTGTTAAATCCCCTCATATGACATTTATTTCCTATGAAGAGCTTTCCGCCACTTGCTGAGCTTACTCAGAACAGCTCCTATCTTTTAAGAATGACTTAAAATGCTTCCAAGATTGTCAACTATGATCATCCCTGCAGGAAAGAATAAAAAGTGAATATGGAAAAATAAAATTTAGCCAAAAATAACTCCACGTAAGCACCATTGATTTTTTAACTCGACCATAAATGCTTTCTTAAAAGTCCTACAAGCAGCCCAGAAAGAACTATCTAAAGGACAGTCAACACTACACTAGTAGAGAACTAAATGTAATGAAAATATTTCAAGGGTTAAATTGAATTTATTTTTAAAACATGACATTTTGTATGATTATAAAATATCACATAGTGTTATTTTGGAAATAAAAAAATCTAAGAAAAAAATTTTAAATGAGTGAGAAGCTTTTTATCATAAACTGAATCTGAAACTAATCTGTTTCTGCTTGAAGCTTACAAAATTATAACATCTTGAGGCTATAGAATGGATCCTGCCATAAGAAAGCATCTTTTTAAATTACTTATCTTTAAGAAAGAAAACATTTTAATTTATTTTCTCTGATGCAGAGAGGTAGCAGTTTAATTCATTTATCTTTTCAGACCAAACGAGATTTTTTAAAAAAAATTTTCCCTCAAGGTTAGAATGGTTCTTTAAATCTTTTTTTCCTTTCTCACATTGAAGGACTTCTCCCTACCTTAATATTTTTCTTTTCATGTTTCTTCATATCAAAAACCAATTTAATTCATATTGTAGTCCTTATTTCATATATTATAAACAATAGGAAAGTAATCATTTTGAATCCATATTGACTCATTCTAATTCATTTTATTCAGGTATTTTAAAATTTATACACTTTTTTTCTACAAGACAAAGTATGTTATTTACTTCTTAAATTTGTGTGTACTGTTAGCCTATTCAGGGGTTGAACAGACTAATTACTATATCCAATATATTTATTTCTATACTGCATAATATCAAGGACTTTTCATAAATTGAATTTTATTTCATGCATAAGTTTTCAGCCTTGAGTTAGGAAATCTCATTTAAGTTACGAATTTTCACTCTACTTTAAAATATCCCTTTTGTTCTTTCCTAAGTCACTGATTTGTCAGTTCTGACCATCAGAAATATTGTCCCAAAGTTTTTGTTATTTCATTTTTGTTTATTTTTCTTGAAAATTATTACTTTGCACAATAAACATGAGTGAGGAAATGTTTTTGAACAACAATGAAGCAATATTAATGTGTTTTGAAGTATTTTTTCAACATTGAGAGACCATTAAACATCATGAGACTAAGATATAGTTAAAATCACAAAAATCCAGGAATTGTGGGATATAATCTTGGTTCACAACTTTTTAACATAGACATGCTGGGATTTAGATTTCTGTTATTAAATGAAGTGTGTAAATCAGGTATTCCCTAAGATCTCTTGAAAAGCCATTGATAACTAAGATATAGTTGAATTCACTTAGAGTGTTAGAAATTGGGAGCCCTTCTCTATTTAATCATTTTTCTGTTAGATAAACCTAGTTTCTTGAATATGGCATGTCTGCTATTTTTTTAATATTTCTCATGCATAAACAAAACAGTAAATAAAAAGTATAACCTACATGTCACATTTTAAATTATATTGAATTAGATTTTGCAAACAAATAACTAATTAAATTCTTTCCCCTTTTTCTCTTCCCCCTTCCTACATCTTTACCCTACAATTCTACCATAACACATATTACCTACTGCCTTAGTCCGTTCAAGCAGACAGAACAAAACACAAAACAATTGGGTTGCTTATAAACAACAGAAGTTTCTCACAGTTCTAGAGAATAGGAAGTCCAAGGTCAAGGCACTGGAAGATTCTGGTGAGGGTCTGTTTTCTGATTCATTAATAGTGCCTTCCTGCTGTGTCCTTAAGTAGCATAGGGGTAAAGCAACTCTCTGGGCAGTCTTTTATAAGGGAACTAATGCCATTCATTAGGGCTCTGCCCTCATGATCTAATCACCTCCCAAAAGTCCCCACCTCCTAATGCCATCATTTTGGAGGTTAGGATTGCAACATATAAATTTTGGAAAGAGGCAAACATTTAGACCATAGAGCCACATATTCTGATATGTTTTTCTTAATTTTTCCAACATTAGTGGAAGTAATATGCAGAGTTTTGTCACTCATCATTGTCGCCTGAAAACAATAAAATGTGTTTAATAACTGTAGCTGTGATACAGCTGTACTGTCGCTGTGCTGAGCACCGTCTAGAACTTATTGCAACCATATTTTGGCTTAGTTAAGTTTTACAAGTATAAAATAAATATCCCTCTTCCAAATGAAAGATATGTTACTCGAAGTCATGCCTTAGGTGGCAGACCTTTCACACTGAACATTTCATTTCACATAGAGTGAACTGCAGGAGAGCTCAAATCCTAAGCTTTGCTTTCCTTTTACACCAACAGTGCTTTACTCCTCAATAGACCAGTTTACTTTTTTGATTTCTTCTATTTGTAAAACACAGATAATGGTCTTTGCTTTGTGCGAGTTATAGGATTACTGTCAGGATGAAGAGAACTACTACCAATCAAAGTGTCATGTGAAAGATAAAATATGAGATGTTTTATTCAGACTGAAATGTGCCCCCTTGCAATGCCTCTTAGTTATCTTATACACATCATCACCTGATTTCCTACCTGGGGGTTTAATAAAAACTATGGGTACTTATAATTTTTGCTTTTAAAAGTTGAGAGTGGAAATGCAAGTATTCTGTTTCAAAAATTCAGTTTTCAGTAATTATATTTATATTTTCATGCCTCTTGTGTTTTTGCTTATTCTCACACAAAACTGCAGAAAACAGAAATGTTAGAAAGTTTGATTAAATACATTTTGCAAATGACTGAGAATGACTTTGGTGATAGTTGAAAACTTTTAAATAATTTTAGATGGAAAATCATCTCCCAATTTTCTGGAAGCTTCCACCTCTCATGTAGGCCACAAAAAAATCTGAACCTTCTTGTTCCCACCTAAAGACGCATCTTAGAGGCACATGAATTTGTCTCCTCAAAACACTGATCATTAACACTAGATTCAAATATAAAGTCACAAAATAAGGTTAAAAAAATCACACAGGGTCAAATTATCCTTGCTTGCTGTTTATTTGGCTAGATAAGCACTAGGTTTTAAGCCAACAAAAAACAATAGGTTTGTTTAAAGTCATGGAATCACTCAGGATGTCAAGATGTTAATGTGCTAGAACCAACAATAATATCAGAGGCTCAAATCACCTCGCTACAGGGAACACATCTTCATTCATTGGAATGACCAACTGAATTGCCCACGCAGTTTAAATGGGCCATTTGTTCTCATCTGGTCTCACCTCAGCAAACAGTTGTCCCATCTCTTATAATTAGAATCATTTTTTCTTCTTGAGTAATCCATGCCCTCCATTTGAAAATACATGCATCATCTCCCTTTTTTTTTTTTTTTTTTTTTCCATTTCTCTTTCCTCCCACTACTCAGATCAATGATAACTCTAGGACTGAGTGCAGAGAAATATATAGATATAATACACTCCTCAGAAGCTTAGAGAGGGTTTATGACTTCCCCACTAGAAAGAACTTTCCTCTAAAGTGGTTTCTTGTCTCCTACAGAAAACCCTTCTAAGTTTCTATTAAACTTTATCATCTGGAGTAACAAATATCCCCTTGTGACAAAAGGTTAACTTTTTACCAAGTGGGAGTTTTACTTATTTCCTGCCTAATACATACCAAGTTTAAAAGCGTTATCCTATTCTATGATGTTTATGGTTGTGGTAACTCAGATCAAATGCCACATGGAATAGAGAATTTTCTTCATTTTGGGAAAAGAACATATGATTTACTAGTTGCTTTAGTTTACTAAAACTGCCAGGACAGAGTACCACAAATTGTGTGGCTTAAACAACAAAAATGTATTGTCTCACAGTTCCAGAGGTTACAACTGTGAGATAAAGTAGCAGTAGGATTGTTTCCTTCTGTTGACTGCAAAGAAGTATCCATTTCATGCCTATCTCCTACCTTCTGGTGGTTTTCTGGAAATCTTTGTTTTTTCTTGACATGTAGAATCATAACCCTGATCTCTGTCTTCAACTTCAGATGGTGTTCTCCTTGCATGTGTCTGTCTATACTCTGTAATAAGTATAACCATTCATATAATAAGCTTCAGTGAGTTCTGTGAGTCTTTCTAATTGTTGGGGGCCTGAAGCTCCACACCCCTTCTTGTGAGACCGCTCCTCCTTGACAATCTGCTCAGATGGCCATGCTTTACATAACTGCCTCGCAATCTTTATGCCAGAAACTGATTGCTCCTGGCTATGCAAGTTAATTTGCAAGTGACCTTTTATCCTTCTCTAGAAACTGTTTAACCATAAACATTCTGGGTGGCAACCTTTACTTTGAATGTCCTGTCTTTGTCTCTCCTCAAGATATTATCATATCTTTACATTCCAGACCCTTTGCAGCATGCCTGCTTTTTCCTATATAAGATGTAACCTAAGAACCAATAAACGAGACTTGATCAGTATACTGTCTTGTCTCAATTTCTCATGTCTCTTGTCCCATCCAATTCCCACTCCCCCCTCCAGGGTCTGCGTTGAATATCCCGCGGGTCGGGACATATAAGTTTTCCCTTTTCATAAGGACACCAGTCATATTGAATTAGAGGCTCACCCAAATCCAGTGTGACCTCATTTAACTTAACTAATTATATCTGCAATGACCCTATTTCTAAATAAGGTGACATTCGAAGGTACTGGGGTAGGCACATATATCAACATATAGATTTGGGGATGGGCACAACTCAACACATAACCCTGATATTTAAAATCATTTACCTTATTCTAGGTAAGTGCATTTGTTAGATTCTTATTTGCAAGATTGAAAAACAGCTTGAAAAACAGCTCTGGTTAATATCGGTAGAGAGAGATTTCACTGAGAGGGTATTGCCAGGAAGTTTCAGAAAAGTATGCTCAGGGATAGGAGAAGACATAAGGGACTCTAGAAAGCCTGATCAGAGATAAAATCAGGCCATGTAACAGTTAAGTGAGGGACACAAATGCACCTGCCACTGAATGCTGACTCCCTGCCTCTACCAGCACCGCACTGGCACTCACCTTTGGGGACTTTCACTGCTGTCTGTTGAAATCAGATTGACAGCCATTGGTGCTGCGTCTTTAATTCCCTAGTTTTGGATTCAAATTTTGATTTACCAAGTCTAAACACTGTGTCCATACTGTGGTAATCATCATGACAAGAAAAGTTTTATCTTCCATAGTGGGAGGTAACCTAGTCTCCCAACAAGATGTATGTATTGAAAAATGCTGCAAATATACTAATGGAATTTACACATTGGGCAAATGCCCTCAAAAATGCTGCTGTTTGTTTCCTTTTGTTTTTTGAGAGTACAGATAATATAAATAACTGTAAATTAAAAGATTATTTGTGTATGGGTGAGTGTAAAAGGGTGAGGTGTGTAGTCATTGTGGCAAACAATAGTGAATTTTGAACATTCAAAAGTAAGAAACTTTCAAAGGTAAGAGACTTTCCTGTGAGCCTGGGTCAGGCATTGAAATGAGGGCTAGGAGATAAAATAGCAGAAAAAGATGCAAGGCACCTAATAAAAACAGGAACAAAAACAACATCAACAAAAAATTGTCCATTGACTCCCATGTGAGACCATAGAGATAGACTTCTATTAAAAATGACTGAAACTTTTCTTAAGTGTCAGTCATTTTTAAAAGAAGTTTATGTCTGTGGTATCATATGGGGCCAGTGGATGTTTTTCTTCATTTCTCACCTCCTTGTCATTTCTCAACCCACCTCATTCTGGCTAATGTCCCCAACATTACCTTGAAACTGCCCTAAACAATGTATCCAAAAGTTCCTGTTGCTAAGAATAAATATACCCTTATTTATCTAGAATTCGAAGCAAAATTTAAGAAAAGCTGCTTTACCAAAGGAGAGTTTGGGGAAATTTTACCCCCATCATTTTCTCCTTCACTTCCCCCTCAAGCCACAATAAATAAACAGGCAAGGTAAGAAAAACCCTCCTGTACCTCCACCTTCTCTGCCTCCAGTTTCACGATGTCTTTATGGGGCTCCTCTATGTAAAAATCCTAGAGCTGTCACCATTGCATATTAGTCCCTTCATGAAATGTCTTTTCTTTGCTTTCTGCCATACCACTTGATTTTCCAGGACATTTGTGGCTACCCCTTTGCAGGTACCTTTGCTGAACATGCTTCTTCCAACTGGCATTTAAAACTTGGGTTCAAGTCTCCTTTTCTCTCAGGTAGACGCTTCCTCTAGATGATCATATTCATTCCTTGGTTTTCCAACAGCTATGTGCTGATTATTTCCAAATTTCTATAGATAGCATAGATCTATGTACTATATTCAATAATTAATATCAACCTCTTATTTGGTATTTCCATTTATAATATCTAAAATTCAACATTTTTCTCAAAACTTGTTTCCTTACCAGCTTCCTCACACCAGTAATTGTCAATTCTATCAAAGTCAAGATATTGAAAATCATTGTTGACACTTTCTGCTTTCTCCCAACAACTACTCATTAGTAATTTAATTTGTTTGGAATACCTAAAAGTAATTTCTAATACAGCCATTTCTCTCATTTCTACTGCCAGCTACTCTTTCTACTTCTTACTCTTTAATCAATTCCCCACAGAATAGCCAGATGGTATTTTGAAAATATCCCTTACTCATAATATATCAAAGGCTTCTAATGGTTTCACATGTCCTGTTTTCTTCACATATTTTTGAAAGCCCTGGGCAACGAGTCCTTGCTTATCTCTATCTAGTACTGCTGTTTCCACTCAGCTACATACTTGAAGATGGGTTTTTTGTTTGTTTTTGTTATTTAAATTAAGTCTTTCAGAAGTATTAAGCTCTTTCTTGCCTCAAGGCCTTTGCACATGTTGTTAATTCTGTCATGAAAACAAGGAGTCCCCACACTCACTAACCACCTAAGTCTTTCTCTTTAACTCGTCCCTAAATGTCTCCTGTTAATTCAGGTGACATCTTGCCACTCTGTTTGAATGACCTTCCCTAACTATTTCAAACATAACTACCTCTTATTATCTATTATATAGTTGTGCTTTTTTTCTTATGATACTTGCTACAAATTATGTTTGTTTATTCTTTTAATTATTTAATGTCTTTTTTTACAACTTTAATTGTACACCTGAAGAGAGGAAGGACAACTCTACATCTAACACTTACCTCAGTGTCTAGGACACAGTATGTTCACCTGTCAAGCTTAGAAAAAGGGGGCAATAGAGGATTATAAATGATACGATCTAACTAATGATAGTTTCCTATATTTGCAAAATGTCAAGGAAGAAAATATATTGACACCCCTCTATAAAATTAACTATAGACACCTAGGCCATTATGTATTTTCAAACACACACATAATTTGAGTTATTTTACATTCTTACCACAATGTCTTAAACATAGCAGTTCCTCGTTTGTAATATTTTCATTATATAAAGCAATCTGTTCTGTATACATAATCATTGCCTTTAATTTGAAGATGAGGAATCTAAAATTTTAAGTAGATAAATTTTTTTTTCCAGGAAAATAGAATTAAGCAGCGTAGAATATGAACCCTGCTCGATTCTTTAGATTCTGTTGGCAGGTTTAAAAAAATCACTTCAGGTGAATGCATTTCAAACAGAAGGCTGTACTTGTCTATACATTATAATTAACTCTGTCATATCTCCATTAAGCACTCATTTTCTTCAAAGTCTGACTTATCTGCAAGAAGACAATGTGCATTTTCTTTCACCCCCACTTCATTTCTACCATCACTGCTAGGCTGAGTGTAACGTTGTGTTTGTTACTTGAGGGCTCAGAGTAAAATGGTGTAGACAAGAAAATTATTTCTTATGGCTTCTTACATACAAGTGATGTCACTGAAGTATTCATAAAAGTCAGACATTAATCACATATCCATTAATTTGAAAAGTATATGTGCAGTTTAGCTAAAATAATCTTTAAAATTATTTATGATCAAAACTTCCACTAAATTTTCCTGTAAAAAGAAGAAAACATTTCAATCAAAGAAAAAGAGCAAAGGTATAACTCCTTAGATATATTAATTGCTAATTGTGAGCTTTATCACCAATTAGAATAAATTCACTAGTATCACATACTACATCATTTGGAGCTGAATTGGTATGCCATGCCCACATGACAACAGTAAAAGTAATACATTAATATTAATCTGAATAATTATCTCTTGTACAAGATTGGTCACATGCATCATTTATCTTTTAATTTTATATAAATCATATGAATACAGTGTATGATGTTAGCAAAATGAGGAAGAATAATATTGTTGTGATTGCTATGAGTTTACCGTTGAGCAGATGAGGAGGAGAAAAATGGGAGTAGTTAGTTCCTGTAGCTCAATAAAACATATGGAAATAAATGCTTTCATTAATTATTGGGAAAAATAATGGGGAAAATGTTCTCTTTCTCCTTGGAAAAGATTATTCAAATACTTAGTTTTTGGCAGGGACAGGTAATTATTTAAAGACCTTACATCTCTAAAATGCTCTGACTATAAAGGATATTAAGTCTAAATCAAAGTTACCTGTCTCAGTGCTTCCTTCTAATTATGTATCACATATTTCACTTTCCTGGCTTTGGATGCACCGAGGTAAAAAGTTAGGTTATTATATAATTGCATTGCTTTTCTCTCTTAATGTCCCGTAATTTCTCACTTGAATAATATTACTTTCCATCCCAAAATCATTTGCTAGTACTGGACATTTTAAGACAGCTTACTCTCTTGAATTTTTGAATTTACTTTACTTTTTTCCTATCCTCATATACAATAAATTGAGGTAAAGATTAATTCTATAAAATATCCTTCAATTCAATTCAGTTCAAAAATTAATTGAATAATATATGCTGTCAAAGAAACACAATAGCTGAACAATAGTTAAAGTGGTAAAAAAAAAAAAATATTTAGAAGCTATTGCAACAGGGGAAGAGAGAAGATCCCAGTATAGAACTGTGAGGACTGTGCCCAATTTGAAAACAAGGAAAAGGAGATTTTGGCTAAACCACCCTAGTGAAAAGACGGGCCACGGCCATCAGACATCACCTGGGAGTGGTGGAGGATGAGGAAACCAATCAAATATTGAGGGTAATCAGATATCGAGTGTGATGAGTACTGATAAACTGACTTAGCAGTATTCTTGTTAAAATCATACAACACAGACAAACATGGAAACCCAAAAATCAGGACCCATTTGAGAATAGAGTTTAGAGTAGTCTCACTAAAGTTCGATCAAAGAGAGAGTATTTTAAATGATTCCAGCACAATATTTTTCTTAAATTTTATCAAGCATATTTATGTTCTCACTGCAGCTAGAAATCATAAACATGTGTATCATGGGAGCCACAAATCTGAGAAGGTACTTGCATAGTGTTTGCCTATTCCAGAGAACTCACCTGGGCCAATAGGTAGAGACATTGGTTTATTAGACTTAACAGGAGTTGCTGGCAGAAGCCAGCCAGCTGGAAATTTGCACTGCCATGGGGTACATACAATAGTTATATAGTGAACGTATCAAAATAGTGGTGTAAATCATTTGCATGCTTATGCATCCCTCACCCAGCTCACATAACCCAAAGTGTAAGAGATCTGGCTGAGTTGATAAGTTTATCAACTGGCTACTCTCTTGGTGTCAGAATGCTTTAACACCAGCTTGCTAATTCATTTACTAAAGGTTCCTGCTTCCTCCAGTCTTTTGTTTGTCTTAAAGGGGACTTTTGTCTTAAAGGAGACATGCCTTTCCTTGTCCAGGGGTAGTTTCCCAGGGAGGATGGGTGACTCTGGTATGCACTGGGAGGTGGAACAGGTCTATGTCCAGCATTTACCCTACAATATCATGGCCCTAATTGATACAAATGCATCATTTTTCTTGCTGCCAAGAAGAAAGAAAAGTAATAATTAGATACAGATTTTACAATGGTGGTCATGGTGGTAAAGGGCATAGGTGGAATAAAATGATAATCAAGAAATTAGGAACTTTGGAATACACTTTTTAAAAAATTAACTGAGATAGTTAGGTTTAGGTAGGTAAGAAAAAAACTGAAGGCAAAAAAGCAACGAGTACAATATGTCCCCCAAAGCACAGTCAACAAAAGCAAAAATTCAAATGGGATTAAATCAAACTAAAAAACTTCTGCACAGCAAAGGAAACAATCAACAGACTGAAGCGACAACCTAGAGAAAACATTTGCAAACCCTATATCTGATGTGGGGTTAATATCCAAAATATATACGGAACTCAGACAATTCAGTAGCAAGAAAATAATTAACCCAATTAAAAAATGCACAAAAGGCTCAATAAACATTTCTCAAAAGAAGATGTACAAACAGCCAACAGATACATGAAAACATGCCCAAAATCAATTATCATCAGAGAAATGTAAACTAAAACCACATTGAAATATCATCTCACCCAAGTTAGACTGGCTATTATCAAAAAGCCAAGAGATAACAAAGGTTGGTGAGGATCTGGAGAAAAGGGAAACTTGCATGCTGTTGGTGGGAATGTAAATTAGTACAGCCATCACAGAAAACAGTATGGAGGTTCCTCAAAAAGTTAAAAATAAAACTGCCATATGTCCAGCAATTCCACTTCTGAGTATATATTGAAAGGAAGTGAAATCAGTCTATCAAAGAGATGTCTGCACTTTTGTGTTCATTGCAGCACTATTCACAAAGGCAAGATACAGAATCAACCTACACGTCCAGCCGAGGTCTGAGTTTTGGCCCAGTGAGTGAGGCCTAGGTTGGGCACTTTCAGCTTGGGCCTCTCAAGGAGAGGCTGAGAGGTAGGTCCCTCATGAGATTCTTTCAAATTGTGGTCTACACCTCCTGTGCCAGGGTGTTAGCCTATAGGATAGTTGTTCCCAGGTGGTTTGGCAGTACCTATGTCCCATCCTTCACCTTTTGGGTTATTACCAGGGGCTATCCTGGGCTCCCAGGAGGGAGGAAAGGTAACATGTTTGAGGCCTGTTATGTTTCCCATTTCTTCAGATCAATCACACTTTTCAATTCTCTTTAACATCCCTGTGGCCATGCATTTCTCAATTATCAGTGAGTGGCTGGATGAGATTCCCCTGAGAAATGGAGCAGGGAGCCAAATGTTTAGAAGGTACGCTGTCATCATGAGATGGCTAAAAAACATCCTGTTAACAGGAGATAAAGGAGTATTAGTAACAACTTTTCTATCCTATTCCAATCCTCTGGGGTTACTGTTGTCAATCCTATGGCAAAAAGCAAAACAAGCAATATAGCAAAAACTAAAGGCAAGGGGTAACATATGTTTATTTCATAAAAATAAATCAGTGTATTTGTTATGTCCCATGGTGGCAAAATCCCCAGGCTTTAGCCATGTGTGGATCGGCAAGCCTACAGAGTGGCTGAGGCAGGGCTTGTTGATTCCTCAGGCTTCAGCCATGTGTGGACTGATCAGCTTCTGGTGTGGCCAGAGCAGGACAGTTACAATCAGCAGAGCATCTTTGGAACCAGACCTTAAGCAGGTCAGAGGCGTCAGTCTTTATGGACCACGAGGTAGCATCATCTCAGGGAGCTACCTGTTTGAACCATGCATGATGGATCCAGGGAATTAAACCTGCAACCTTAACTGCAGTAGGGGTAGTTAGTACAACTATGTGTGGCACTATACAAATAGGCTTTAAGGGAGCCTTTTCCCAGCCCAATTTCCTAAGGCAATGGGAGCTCATTCTAAACTGTCTTGGTTATCTGTCAGAAGGTCTTGGCTAGTGACTGGAAGTACTGTGTATTTTCATCTCCCCCAACTGGTGGGGATCTCTTGGTCTCCCATACATGATTGCAAAAGGGGACTATCCTGTTGGCCCTGATATACACTGAACCATAACAAAGCTATGTTATCCAGGGTAATCCCATCTCCTGGCAAAGCTTGATTAAAGGGTTCTTTTAGGGTCTGATTCATGTGTTCTACTTTCCCTGAGCTCTATGGCTGGTTTGCTGTGTGGAACTCCTATCATATCCCCAGCATTCTGTCCTGGTGTTCACCCTAAAACCATAGGTTGACCCCCTACCATCATTTTGACTATGGGCTCCTGGGGGCCAAGGAGCAGGGAGCCCAGTGTTCCCTAATCTGAGTTCATTCCTGTGAAGCTGATGAGGTCCTGGAGCTCTTGGCCAGATGGTTCAAGCTCGTACTTTTTCTTTCTGGGGTATATTTTGCCTTGGAACATTGGTTGGAGTTTTTCCCCCTTTTTGGACATTCATTTTTCCAATGGCCAAGCTCCCTACAGCAAGCACACTGGTTGGACTATAGGGGTGCTCATCCTTCTTGGCAGAGTTCCTCTTTTTAGGTACAAAGTTTTGTTCTGGATTGAGTGCTACTGCCAAGAGTGCCACCTTCTGCCTTAGGCATTTATCCACCTCCTTTTGGGCCTCCTGGTCCCAATTGACAAGTACCTTGTTGGCCACCTCCAGGAGCTATGTGGCATTCATCCCAGCAAAACCTTCCAGCTTTTGAAGTTTGTGACAGATGTTGGCACAAGACTGGGACACAAAGGCTGCATTGACCATCCATTGATTCTTGGCTGCCTCAGGATCAAATGGTGTGTAGACCCAGAAGGCCTTCCATAGTCTGCAGGTGGCTCATCTGGTTCTTTGGTCATAGTGGTTTTGCTAGAAATGTTCATGGGTTTTCTGGCCCTTGCTCTCAGCCCGTGGAGGAAGGCCTCTCTGTATTGGTGGAGTTGATCTCATTTTTATGAGAATCAATCTTGCAACAGTATGCAGGGTATTAGGAGAAGGAGAAAAAAGTGGACAAATGACTTAATCTATTGTAATATTCCAGGTTGCACTGTTTACCTTACTTGGTTTCTAGGTCTTTCAGCAATAAAGGGCTATGATGAACTATCTCTTCATATAATACAAATGTAGATATTATATGTATACATACACATATTGTGTGTATGTGCTTATATACATGCACCTATATATTCTATGTTCGTATATTCATATTTTTGTTTTGAGTGATTGTGTAAACAGGTATTTTCATTTAAATTGGGAATTTACATTATTCAAAGTTTATAGCAACATTAGCAACATAAAAATTTTTGAATACAATACAGCAGGATAATATTTTTTAAAATTCAAGGTACTTTGAAAATCTATTGAGAAATTATATGACACTTTTAAATGTATAGACTCATTAGCATGAATTAAAGATGAAACAAATACCATCCACAACCCTACTCTAGGTTGTATCCCAGCACTGTCTCCTATGGTCTGGCCTCAATTTACCCTTCCGGGTTAATTTGTGTGTATGTCAGAACAAAAAGAGCAATTGCTGTGCTGAAAAATGCAGAAGGCAAACCTTTGACTTTGCTCAATACTTTGAGGATCCAAGCCAAAAAAGAAATTATGTTGAATTATCTGAAAGAGAAAAGAATGGAGCATTTAAACTATGAAGTTTAAAAGACTGTGGAAGATAAGTGACAGTCCTGATCCTAGTGATATTGGATTCTAGGAGGCTGAAGTGTCAGGAGCAGGAAGCTCATCAAGCATATTCAGAAAGCTGAACACGTTCAATGGATGTTCTTATCGATGGCTGTAGAGACTCAGGTGATGTCAATCCACTAGAAGCCACATCAGTTGGGAGCCCAGTGAATATCTCCTACACTGGCAAAAGAAAAAGTGAAAGCATTACTTAGTGGAGTCTTTCAAATGGTCCACTTATATTTGAGAAATTTGCCAAGACATAAGGGTTAGCACTTTCTTGAATTTTTCTGGAAGCAGGTTTTCTTTGTTACAGAGAGGAAAAGATAGACCAGGAAAATGAAAGAATCAGGATCATAAGTGTTATGGGGAAGGACAAGTTAAATTTAAGAAAATGTAATATATCACTTGTGCTCCAAGTATATTTAGCAATTATAACTTTGTGTCATCAAAAAGCTTACAGAATTAACAAATTCATAACATTAGGGGAAAAAATCAAGTATGAAATTGAAAAACTGAGAAAGGACAGTTTATTTAATTTATAGTTATTTTCAAAGTTACAAAAATAAGAGCAGAAACTAAGAATTATGCAGTCTTTCATGCATCATAAATTATAGTTCACATACAGGAGTACTTCAAAAACTTCATGGAAAGATTTGCATTATCTTTTCATTCTAGTTTTCCACAAACTTTTTGAAATACCCTCATATAGTGATGCTCTACAATTATATGATGAAAGTGCTTTTATATTAATAAAAATAGCTTAAATTCTCTATATTTTTTATTTACATCTACTCTGAAGCCCAAAATGAAGAGCAGTTGGCAAATTTATGAGGAAAAGCTATTTTCCCCTCTCCAAAACTAAAATACAATACATAAGAATATCAGTAGCACATTCCACTTTCTACTCACTCCAAAGTAAGTTATTTTACTTGTATTTCAAAGCAATCTATCAAAATGAGAATTTACAATAAAAAGTAACTCTCAGAGACCAATGAGGAAGATTATATTTTAAAGTTATCATAAAATGAATGTGGAGAAAAGCTGTGTTATTCTCACCTGCTAGTATTTATTCCTGGGCCATCCTTGGATTTCTAAAGTGGCCTCTTGTGATTATGAATACAGCCACAAGATAAGTCATGCTTTTGCTATTTCCCAAGGAAGATGATATTTTGATAAATTCTGCATGTGTAATTTAAACCAAATGCATAAAAATAATTGTCTAATGAAATTAGTGAGATCAGTGCTAATGTAGTTCTCAAGTATTGTAATTTTGTTCTGAATGCAGGGACAGAGACTACCTAAGTCAGTTCAGGGACTGATGATGAAAATTGAATTTCTTCTTCTCTTGACAGTGTTTTCAGAGAAAAGGAATGGTGAGAAAGACACAATTTCAATTTACTTTGGTACCTTAAATTAACTCCTTTAAGCCCAAATTATGCTGATAAGTAACATATTGTCTGCATGAAGAATGAACTGATTTTTTTGAAAATAGATTGTTCTTTAAAAGAAAAAAAGAAAATTAGAGATGAGACAAAAACAGTATCAAAAAAGCTAAAAAGTGGATTAAAATGGCTACTTTAGCAGGGACTACACCATGAGTATTTTTAAGTAAAGAGACTTTTAATCTTTATTGTTATTTAGTTTACACAAATTTAAGTCTATATACTTTTGTGGAAAACATGTTTGATAAAAAATGTCATGGAAATCTACAGACTTTCTGGCTTAGTTGAGGATTACACTGGAGTTATAGACATGGAGTAAGAGGGAGATTATTTATGTTGCTAAATGATGTTTACACAAATTTAAGTCTATATACTTTTGTGGAAAACATGTTTGATAAAAAATGTCATGGGAATCTACAGACTTTCTGGCTTAGTTGAGGATTACACTGGAGTTATAGACATGGAGTAAGAGGGAGATTATTTATGTTGCTAAATGATCACAAGAAAATAGATTTTTAAAAATACTATATTCCTTTGATACCTTTATGTATAAACCCATTATTCTAGAATAGAGTATGGAAATTTAACTGAAATTTGTAGAAAAAGTTTAGTTCTCTTCTGAGCTATTTAAAACACTCATTTGAATTGGGCATATCTAGCCTATTTTAAATAACATGACCTCTGAATGTTTTCTGACAGTTTCTTTCATGACATACATATTTTCATACATGCACATGATAATAAAAATGCTGTTTATTGTATGAAAAGAAAATATAATGCTGTATAATCTCATACTGAGATGAATATTTACTTAAAAAAATCAAGGGTCTGATAAATGCAATCAGTAACCCAATATTCTAAAGAACATAAAATGAAGGATTACTACACAACTTATTACATAACACAATTCTAACTCTTAAAAATATCACATAAGGATGAAATGAGAATTGATAATTGTAGGCAAATTTCATTTATAAACATGTAATGACCTAAATAAAAAATTAGAAAAAAAATCTAATAATGCATACAAGTGTAATGTCATCAGTTGGGCTCATCTCAGAAATGAATGAGCAGTATAATAATCCATCTAATTAATATAACCAACATATTAGAGATTAAAAGAGGAAAAGTACATAATTATCTTAGGTGATGCACCAATAGAAAACTGTTTCAGGGACCATTTCTCTACAGTGATCAGGAGAATATCCCCTAACAATTGCTTTCATTTACCCTTAGTTATGCCAGTCAGGAAACATAAGTAGTATCTATTCTTTATAAAAAGAAAACAGGACTTTTTGAAGGTCTCTTTATATGGTTAGGTGGCACATGCCATGAAGTCTACCATCGATAAAAAAGAAAAAAAAAATAACAGGATGAACTTTAAGCATCAAATTCTAAAAATGTTTTACTTAGTCCCTTCATTAATAGAGAAGAGTTAGAGGTTATGTAAAAAAGGATGCAATCACAAATTTCTTAGTTTCTCTTATATACCCAAACTAATACTTTCTTTTTTCTGTTTACTTTTTTCAATTGACCAGTAAAAATTGTATGCGATTATCTTGTACAACATGTTTCAGAACACATATATATTGTGGAATGGCCAGATTGAGCTAATTCACATACACATCACCTCATATACTTATTATTTCTGTGATGATGTTATGGAATGGACTTCATTAGGAAACAGTTGGCACTCAGAGGGTTGGAGAGCCAGTTATTTTATTATGCTTGTGGGCCTCAATGAGCTAACGCTCCAAGATCTGAGCCCTGAGTGCCAATTATTTCCTTGTTATGTCTGTTCCATAACACATTCTGGTGCATTGGCCAGGAAAAGAAATCGGACTGGCCCCTGAGCCACCACTCAGTGCGGGGTGACCAACAGGATCAGCAATGCCACAGAGGACTGAGGAGGCACCACATGACCATTTTGTTGGGACTTCAGACAATGGGACCTTGCTGATCCTAGGCAGCTCCTGTCTGACAGGACTCAATGGAGGGAAGGACCAGCCAGACCCCTGCCGCCTGCAGGACAGGTAGGACACCCCCAATCAGTTCAGTTCAGGCCTGCCTCTGGGTGGAAGGGGAGCTTGATCACCTCCTCAAAGGGTCCCCTGAGGGCCCATCTGGTTTAAGGATCTCTTACTGAAATCCATCTGTGCAGGACCTTGTAGTAAGGTCCATCTGGTTGGAACCTTGTCGCAAGGTCCGTCTATTCAGCTCAGGTCAGGATTTGGGGAGGGAAAAGTATTTTTAACCTCTGTATATGTGTATGTATGTGGATTGAATGTTCGTGTGTGGAACCAAGACTATGCTGCAGTTTCTGGGTGGGTTCTAACCTGCAGTTCCATGGTCATGTCATACAGCACAATGGTGATTCCAGTCCGGAGCAGACTAAGACCAGGCCTAGGATTTACATGGGTACACCTTAGCCAAGATGGACTTTAAAGTCCCCCTGAGGATGTGGCCAGGTGAACACCCATGTGGTCTTTCCTCTCCTCTGAGAGAATTGGGTTCCCTACTTTTGTTTTTTCACACCACCTCTGCAGGGAGGGTTGAGGGTTAGGTCCACCTCTCCCTGGAACCTGTTTCCTCTTTTGACCCAGTTACCCTCATGTTCCATCTCTATTGTTGCAGGCCAACCTTCTGGCCTCCTCTCTTTCCATAGCTGCCCGGTTGCCATTCCATCAACCCCTGAGAGGTTTTTGTTAGAGGCCCTTTGACTTTCCTCTATGCACTCTCATGTCACACTCTAGGCCCCCTTGCTAAGCCAATAGCTGTAGGTTTCCCCAAAAGTGTTTCCCCCCATACTCTGGAGGTCAGACCATTGCAGGACCTGGCTTTCTTGGGTCTGATCAGTCTCCCCATCTCTTGAGCCCACTGGGAACTTTTTGCTTTTGAGTTGTGGAGGCACCAGAGGTACCTTGCATACAAGCCCCACTGACCTGCCCAGCCTAAAGGTAGCACAAAGAATCCCTACCAGCATGGGAGGGGACACCTCTAAACCCATGGATTTGGACTCCATGCTAAAAAACTTTAACAAGGGATATTCAGGGAACTATAGGATTAAGATGACCCTGAGGACTCTCAGGACACTGTGAACTAGAATAGACAGCCTTTATTGTCAGATGGCAAACAGAAGGAACACCAAGCATACCCACCATAAGGGCCATTTATGAGATAGTGGCAGGGGATCCTGGCCACCCAGACAGGTCCTGTATATAGACTCTTGGCTCCAAATTGCCCAGGTGATGCCCCCATGGGTCCAGTTCTGTGTCCATAAGGGAAGGTGTGAGGTTCTCGATGTATGGGCAGTTCAAATGCTGGAACATAGCCAGCGAGAGAAAAAAAAAGGCCTGTTTATCAAGGAGATCCAGAAGAAGAACCCATTTTGCCCCTGTTGAACTCTGCTTCTTCAGGGACACCTGGCCCCAGGCACCCCTGCCAGACAGCCCCCCAGCTTCAGTTCCATCGGCACCACCAGCATCATCACCAGAGAGTCCTGAACTGATGGGAAGCTGACTCTGCTCCACCCAAAAAGTCCCAGCCCTTCAGATGCCCCTATGGGAAACCCAAGTCCCACAGAAGATCAATCCAGATGGTAGCATACAACTGGGGTGCCCCTCTGTCCACTTTACAACTATGGACAACCTGAATTGGAAACACCATACTCTGTCATACTCAGACAAACCACAGGCTCTCATCAGCCCACCTGGGAAGACTGTCATCGGCTATTCCTCACCCTCTTCTGTACCAAGGAATGGTGACACATTGTAGAGGAGCTACAAGAGTAGGGGTTACAAGAGCAGGCACCCACAGCCACCTGTGTGATGATCTGTGTGCTATAATTCATAGCAGAATATGTTTAATCAACTGCTTTCCACTATATATGTTTATGATCATGCAAGTTCATAGCTGTTACTTACCAATAGGCTAAATTGATACCCATTCTACTTAATAATTTTAAAAATATAAATTATGTGTGCACCTTAGAAATTAATTGCTAACTGATCTCTTTTTTATACTCTTATGTGTTACAACATCACAGAAGAGGATTATTTACTTGAAAGTTAAATTTTACACCCAAATTTTTAGTAGATGTCCTGTAGAATCCATTTCTTATTTACTTCTTTACCCTTATTTTCCTATGTCCCTGTTCTACAACCATCCTCATAAAATATTTCTGCTTGTTGCACCCAGGAAACTTCATTTGTAACGTTTCCCTCTCTTTTTTGTATTCTCCCAGTCTTATCTCCTTTTATTTAATGTTTTATAGAAAATATTTATCATGGATCTGAAGCTGTAATAACCTGATGACTTCCTTTGAAACCAAGTAGGACTTACCATTTTGAAAAGACATTTGGTTAATTTTATTTTAGCACAAATTTTCAATAAACCATATATATAGAGGTACATATCCACATAGGTACCACATGTAGGCTTGTACAAGGATACACAGAGATAGCATGTATATGTGCTCCTGAACGCACTGTAAAATATGTATGTCTATCAGCTGTGATCATCTTGTTCTTTACACACAAATTACCTCAATGTCCTATAAGGAAATGTCCTAACCAATATATCTATTAATTCACAAGGACATACATTCTTGTGATTTTACACTGCTTCCCACTGATTCAAATTTCACACATATAACACCTCTTATTGTGAATATTTCCTTCTCATCTCTAATTAAAATGCTGCACAAACCTGGACATGCAACTCAGTCAATCTTCTCCACTTCAGAGAGAGAGAGAGAGGAGAGAAAATTAAATAAAATACTCTAATACTGTTCTGTGTGTTCCTGACTTCAATAAATTTTAAAGAAAATAAAAGACAGAATTCAATGTAGAGCATAAGAACTCAAGTTTAAATAATAGGCAGCTGTGTTCTTTGATATTCTCCTGCCATTCTACTATCAGGATTTTCATGCTGATCACTTTCCCTGTAGGGTTTGACCTTCTACAATATGCCTGTCCCTTTCTCTCTAGTCTTTCTCTTCCATTCTCCTCTTTATTTTAAATTTCTCTTCATATATTCTATAGAATTTCTTGGTTGTCTCTTTGTTTTTCCTTTGGACACCTGCTGTGAACTGAATAGTATCCCCACAAATTCATATGTTGAAACCCTAACCCCCAATGTGACTACATTTGAAGACAGAGCTTTAGGAGGTTCTATGGTTTGAATGGGTCTCCCAGAGTTCATGTGTTGGAAACTTAACCCCCAATGAAACAGTGTTGGGAAGTGGAGCCTAATAATAGGTCATGAGGGCTCTGCCTTCATAAATCGATTAATGCTATTATCACTGGAGTAGGTTAGTTTTCCTGAGAGTGGCTTTGTTATAAAGGCAAGTTCAGCCCTTTCTCGCTCTTGCTCTCTTATGTCCTCTTGTACCTCCACCTTCCACCACGGGATGACACAGCACAAAGGCCCTCAGCAGGTGCCAGTGCCATGTGCTTGAACTTCCCAGCCTCCACAACCATGAGCCAAATAAACTTTTGTTCATTATTAATTACCTAGTCTCTGGAATTCTGTTATAGTAACACGAAACAGACTAAGACAGGAGGTAATTAGGTTACATGAGGGCATAAGGATGAGGTCTTAATCTGATAGGATTGCTGGCGCTATAAGGAGAAAGATCTCTCTCTCTCCCCTCGCCTCTCTCTCTCTCTCTCTTCCTCCATGTGTGCACACTGAAGAAAGGCCAGGTAGTGATACAGGAGACAGGCAGCCATTCTAAAACTAGGATGACAGCCCTTACCAGGAACCAAGTCCAAACCTTGATCTTGGACTTCCCAGACTCCAGAAATGTGAGAAACAAATTTCTATAGTTCAAGCCACCCAGTCTGTGGTATTTTGTTATGGCAAGCTAAGCAGACTAATAAACATTTGGAAGTCCGATGACAGCCCTTACCAGGAACCAAGTCCAAACCTTGATCTTGGACTTCCCAGACTCCAGAACTGTGAGAAACAAATTTCTATAGTTCAAGCCACCCAGTCTGTGGTATTTTGTTATGGCAAGCTAAGCAGACTAATAAACATTTGGAAGTCCCTAAAATTCTATGTCCATAAAACCTTTCAAATTATTTCTTAAAATGAATCATTTTCTGCTTAAGAATATAACTTCTACCATATGGTAGAAATACTTATTTTTTCACCTTGCTTCAACTAATTTCAACCTATGTGACAAGAGTTGGTATTTTTGTTTGAATTTGTGATGCCTGTTAGGATGCTCTGAACATCCTGAGAATGAATGAGATTAGTAATAGTGGAATTGACACCAGAACTGGCTTGAGTACAAAACTGTCAAACTATAAATTTCAAAATATATAATGTCAAAATTATAAATTTCAATAGAACAGAATTTACAGATCTAGTTAACTGTGACATCACTTTGTCCAATTTTTTATCTGATTTTTTTTGTAATTTTACTATCTGAATATATTTACATGTGCTATTAAATGAAACCATTATTTTGTCAAACCATTCAAAGCAGACTGTTTTCAGTCAACATGCTATTTTATAGTACTTAGTATTTTTTAAATTTTTTTATTGTACATGTTTATGGGTACAATTTGTTGTTTCAACATATGCATTATAACATTTAGTTTTAATATAGCTTGAATAAGTCTTAACCAGAAATTTCTCCTTCTTCTTCTCCCTCTCCTTCCTGTTATATACAGATTGATGTGTTGGCCATAAATGAAATGCATATTATTTTCCTTAGCCAATTAATTATTAATACTAAAGTTTTTGGAGCTATTTTTTCTACTTTTTCTAGACAATTTAGACTAAAACTAATTTTACTTCAAACAAAGCCCAGAAGAAAGAAAGTTAAGTTGCACATGTCTCCCTAACTACCTCTGGTAATATTGCTTAGTGATATCAATGTTGCTTTGATACTTTATGTTTATTCCTCAGTAAAATGCAATTTTGATTTCAGTCTGGGCAATATAGTTCAATCTACCTTGATGGATTGAAAGTAGTCCTCTTTTCTACCATTGTTAAATTATTAAAGATATACTTATATCACTAATAGAAGACTATAGAACATGAAAAGTTAAAGCTGTTTTTCTTTCATGAAAAAAATACTGGAGATTCAGTCATCTCGCTTTTAGCTTGACTTGAAAACAAACCTATGACACCAATAGATTTTTACTTTTTATTTTTATAATTCTCTAGGAATTATTAAAATTGAATCTGAGTTCAGTAAACTGTTGACCAAAAACTAGAACATACACTTCAATGGTAGTAGTATAATGGAAGTTACTGGTCAAACCTATGTCTCATTAAACATATTATATTTTTGTATTTGAGAGTTTAAAAATACTGGTAATAAAGAAAAATGTAAGAGTTTTGAATTCAGTTAGCCATAGACTTAACTTTTGTACAGTCTTCTTTATAGTCTTCTGCATAGTTCTGACAACTTGGGTACAGGGTACAATAATTAGCATATCTGAATTAACCTGTCTGAATTTATAAAGTTATAATAATTACACCTATTTCACAAAATTGTTCTGTGAATTAAATTTAAAAATCACCAAAATGGTTTTTTCAATAATGTTTCTTACTCAAAACAGAATAATTATTATAATAGCCACTTTTATTATTTTTGATAAATATTGCTACAAATACAAATAAAAATAATAATTTGAAATACTAAATACAGGAAGTATAGACCCAATATTGCCTTTATGTTTAACCTCTGTTGGTTCTTCTGGATTAAAGGATGAAGTTGACATTCCTTTGCTTAGAATACAGGATACCTCAAAAGCTGGTAGAAAACATTCTACCTTTGAAATTACCATGCCCTCCACAGTCTTGCCCTACTTCCAATCTCCATTTATTTTCAAACAATAAATGTTTCAAAAGTCCCTGGCTTATTTTTTTAACATTCTTTCTGTTTTTAAGTTCTTCTCTTCTTCTCAAAAAGCTACTTAATTTGTAGGCACATTTTTGATGACCCCTCCTCACTTTGGTTTATTGTTTCTTTCCCTATTCACAAAAAGTATTGTCTTGATATCTCCTCAATAATATGCAGCATCATGCATTGCAAGCTCTCTATTTGGATATATGCATCTAAACCAGTGTTTCTTAAGGATTACTATCATTTACTAATTATGTTCATTTTTACAATGAGTAGCAACAGGCTTGCAACAGGCTAAATTAATAATATGCATTTATGCGTCACTCTCTTGACTTTAAACAAATGAAAGATGAAATGATCCTTAAGCAAATTAGTTATAATTAAAAATACGTTATTGAAAGAACATTGGTGTGTTGCTTAGTCAGACTATGTACCTTGGTAGTATATTGAGTCCTGGAAATGGTGGTGGATGGGGAGTGGGAGGTGAAACGGGTTGTGGAATGCTCTTAAAGATATTCATCAGGGATCTCTCATGGTCAACAACAACCCAAGAAATTTAACTAATAATTTTTTTTTCTCCCAAAATGTATATAACCTTCAAGGGCTAGCTCAATTTTAACATCTTTTTAAGATATTTACATACTATATTTTCTAGTCAATGTGTATTTAGAAAGCTCCAAAACAAAGTAAACTTATAAAAATAGAAAGACCATGGTTGTCCCAAAATTTTACAGTAAAGAGGTTTTCATATAGATTATAATTTCATAAAGATAAGGCCAATCAATATAAATAATATCCATATTTTTCTAACGTGAAAGAAACATATTCTTATTATGAATTGTTTTTGCACTACTTGATTTGAAAAAAAGCAAAAAAAAAAATAGCTTGTGTTTCAAGAAATAATGAATAACTTAGAGAATGATAGGTTTAAATTACTTAAAAATGCCATGTCTTTTGGACCAAACAGAATTGTCTAGGTGGCAAGAGTCTACTCTCTTTCATTGCTGTGATTAAAAGTCATGGCACCCTTGCAAAACTGCTCATCAGACCTTGTGGAATTGATCTTGATTTTTTTTTCATTTCTGCTCTTATTAAAAATCAATACAAAAATGCATCATGTTGGTTTATTATTCAACTCATAACTATTTGAGAAACAGTTATGAAGACATCTCTACATGATGTAGAAATAAATTAAAGAAAAAATCCCATACCTAAAGTATGAAATACACAACAGAATGTGACTATGCTAAACACTTTCCATTGGCTCATCCAAATCTATTTTCCACTACTCTCCCATCCTGCTCTGCACCCCAAGAGGCTGACCATTATGGGCTACACCAAAGGCTCTCCTTGACTTCTGACTGCTGGTTGGCCAATGGGAGGTACAGCAGATCAGAGAAAGACCGTGGAATGAGCTCACAATATTTCTTCTCCCAGTTCCATCACTGATATATTTTTGTAAATAGATTGATCAGTATGGCAATTTTCTCATGATTGTGCAGCACTACAGTTGCACTCACTTTTTATATTAGCTAATTCAAAAATGCCAAAAGTAATTACTTCCTCATATATTTAGAAACAAAATCTGTAAACTCATAAACTTTGTCCTCTGAACTTCTTTAATACAAACTTATTTTTATAATGAAATGATACATCCTCATCTCAAGATTAGACTATATAAATGTGTTGTATTAGAATACAGTTTCATAGTTTTACACATTGCAGCAAAGATGTTTACAAGTAAACCAGCATTAGTATTATCATAATATGTCAAGGATATCAAATTATTTTTGATTATACATATTTATGGGACACAAAGTTGACTATCAATATTTGTGTACAGTATGTGATAATCAAATCAATATTATTAGCATGTTCATCATTACAAATCATAATTATTCTTTGTGTCCCTTACCCAATTACTCCCTAACTCTCTTCTCCTTCCCCCTATCTCACATCTAGTAACCATAGGTCTGTTCCCTCATGAAATTGCAAGGTTTTGTTGTGCCTTTTCTTTCTTTCTGTCATTCTTAGCTCTCTCTTATGAGTGAGGACATGTGGTATTTCTCCTTCTGTGCCTGGCTTATTTCACTTAACATAATTATTCCAAACTCATCTATCTTGCTGCAAATGGCAGAATTTCATTCATTTTTATGGCTTAGTAGTATTCCATTGTGTATGAATACCATATTTTCCTTATCCAGTCATCCACTGATGGACATTTAGGTTGATACCATATCGCGGCTATTGTAAATTGAGCTGCAATGAACATAGGAGATCAGGTATCCTTTTGACATAATGATTTCCATTGCTTTAAACAAATGGTGAAAGATCTCTCCAATGAGAACTTCAAAACTCTGCTGAAAGAAGTTAAAGAGGACACCAAAAGAGGGAAAGACAGTTCTTCTTCATGGATTGGAAGAATTCACATTGTAAAAATGTCCATACTACCCAAAGGGATCTACAGATTCAATGCAATCCAAGTCAAAATACCAATGATATTCTTCACAGAAATAGTAAACAATCCTAAAATTCATATGGAACAACAAAACACCTCAAATAGCCAAAGCAATCCTGAGCAAAAAAATAAATAAAATTGGAGGCCTTACACTACTTGACTTCAAACTATTCTACAAAACTATAGTATTCAAAACAGCATGTACCTAAAACAGCATAAAAACAGACATATGGACCAATGAACAGAATAGAGAACCCCAAAATCAACCCAGGTACTTACAGCCAACTGATGTTCAACAAAGGCACCAAGAACATACACTGGGGAAAGAAGAGCCTCATCAGTAATGGGTGTGGGAAAACTGTATATTCACAGGTAGAAGCAAAAAACTAGACCCATACCTCTTGCCATATATCCAAATCAACTCAAAATGGATTAAAGATTTAAGTATAAGGCCTGAAACTGTAAAACTCCTAGAAGAAAACATAGGGGAAATACTTCAGGAGATAGAACTGGGCGGAGACTTTATGAATAAGACCCTGAAGGCACAAGCAAGAAAAGAAAAAGTAAACAAATAGGATTATATCAAACTAAAACTCTTCTGTACTTCAAAGAAAGCAATCAACAGAGTGAAAAGACAAAATACAGAATGGAAGAAAATATTTGCAAACTATACATACAACAGGGGATTAATATCTAGAATATACAAGGAACTCAAATACGTTCACTGTAAAAAAAAAAACTAATCCAATTTAAAAATGGGCAAAGGAGCTGAATAGACATTTTTCAAAGTAAGACATATGAATGCCCAACAGGTACATGAAAAAAAATGCTCAGCATCACTAATCAACAGGGAAATGAAATCAAAACCACATTGAGATATAATCTCACCCCAGTTTTACTGGCTATTATCAAAAAGACAGAATAACAAATGTTGGTGAGGATGTGGAGAAAAGGGAACTCTTCTGCACTGTTGGTGGGACTGAAAATTAGCAAAGCAACAATGGAAAACACTATGAAGGTTTCTCAAACAACTACAGATAAAACTGCAATATGATCCAGCAATCGCACTTCTGGAATGATCTTTAAATTGCTAGATCTGCTCTATGTAATATTCTAAGTTGTGTGAATCAGTAAAGTTTAATGTTATAGCCAAGGCCGGAAGACCTGTCTCACATGGTCACTAAGTAATTCCAAACACACGTATGTCTGAGGGCTATGACCAACAGAAATTCACACAGAGTGAGAAAAAAGGCTAAAGGAGAAACTTATACATGTATTTTTTGGAAAAGACACTATTTTTGACAAGTGATTTTTATTTATTTTTTCTACTTCTGTGGTATCATTGTGCACTAGCCACAGCAGGCTCTATTTTTAAGGAGTGATAGAGCAGAGTGAGAAATGTAAGTGTGCCATAAAATTGACATTCTTTGAACTAAAATTAAAGTTAAACTGTGATTTTTATTTCACTTATGGTTCCTAAACTGTTCTTGCCTGTTACAGAATGGCCTTCATGGCCCCAGATAGTATAAAACACACAAACTTTTGTGGATTGGCAAGCCTCTTTCAATTTTGCATTCTAGGGTTTTTATTTCTCAGTTAAATAAATATTTTTCTTAGTTACAACAGAAGTAAATGCTCAAGAAGATATTTTTAAAAACAGAAAAAATATAAAAATATACTACTTTTGTTAAATTTAAGAACAGTTATCTTTTTAAAGAAAAAGTTTAAATTACATTTTGTTAGAATAAACAGAAGATAATGAAAGTAAATATTTTGTATAACAATCAATAATAAAGATTAATCTCAAAGAATTTCCACTAAACTTAAAAGATCAAGTTTCAGAGAAAGAGGTAGTTATTTTTTAAAGTTTTATGTATTAATGTTTATGTTTCCAGATAGAGAAATTTAAACTATTACATCATAGAAAAATAACACCATTATCTTTTAATAAGAAAAAAATTATTGAAAATAGAACTATAGGAGTGTCAAAGAAAGCTAACATTTAAATATTGATTGTTTAGCATAATTTCCTATAATAATAGCACATCATGCTCTGAATAAATACAGATTATAAAGTGAATATATCATTGGAAAATTACCACATCTTTTTGCCACCTATCTACCCTAAAATGTTTTTCTTCTTTCCTGAATTACATAACTTAATCTGTAAATGTACATTTCTGGATATGTTTTCTTTTTAGAAGCATAATTTTTGTTGTAATATTTTAAGACTCTTAGTCATGAATTTATTTACTATAATTTCACATTATAAATTTTTCACAAAGGCTTCTTATTTGAAGTTCTATTACCTATCTGGGCAGTTCGACTGTTGCTTTTATTGAAGATAATTATGAGCTGTTGATTTGTATGTCTTACTTTCATGCCTTTGTTTATAAAATTTGCAGGATAAAATATGTGAATAATTGTATGCAGAAAGAATGGTGAATTGCATATATTATACATGTTTATGCCTACAAAATGTATTCACTGCTCTCAAACATGAGTGATAGTATGTATAGAAATCTAGAAAAAATCCAAATTTTACTCAAAACATTGTAAATCATTCTTACTGCAAATTACAGACCATGTGCCAATTTGAT
Organism: Galeopterus variegatus; assembly: GCF_000696425.1. Classification (NCBI taxonomy): domain Eukaryota; kingdom Metazoa; phylum Chordata; class Mammalia; order Dermoptera; family Cynocephalidae; genus Galeopterus; species Galeopterus variegatus. The sequence continues at coordinate 61,379 of NW_007729743.1, read as the reverse complement.
TGTTGGTTACATGCTTAATTGTAGTATTACTGTCTTTCCACCTCCTCTCTTTTCCAACCTCCATATGCAGAACTCAAGATATATGTCAATCTTGTACTGAAAGCAGTCTTTCTCCAAAATAAGTTATTTTCATTCTGTTCTCGTCTATAACTTTGTTTTCTTTTAAATACATTCTTTAAGATAGATATTAGGTTTCCTGAGTATATTTGGCTTCTCAGCTTCCATTCATGAGTTCAAGTTCATTAATCCAGTTTCACCACTTCCTAGTCTGTGGGGTTACAGAAAAGACACAACTATTGAGGCCCCGAGAGAGAAGTAAGATGTGTCATATCTGCTCACATCATTAGCAGACATCACAGAACTATACTTACCTGAAAAAGAGTATGGGTAACGTAGTTGAGCAGGGCAGAGAGGCACCCTGCTAAAACTCAGTTACAAAGAATGGGTGAATAGATAGCGCGGGTAACCAGCAATCTTTCATATCAGGTAATTCTTGAAAGTTATTCGTATTGACGATTTTTAACTCTTATATCAGTTAAAATTACCCCATGTCTTAGGGAACAGTTTAGTGCAACAGACTTGAAATATGGATTATCTCTGTTTGGATCCTAGCTGCAGCTATTAGTAGCTGTATTAAACTTGGGCAAATTACTTACCTTCTCTGTGCTTCTGTTTAATCATCTATAAAAAAGGAAATAACATCATAGATACTTGATGGAGTTGTGACGGGTAAATGGTTAATATACATAAAGGCCTTAAAACACTTTTTAGAATATATGTTTCATTTTATAAACAACATTTGTGTGTGTGTGCGTGTGTATATGTGTGTGTATACTCACATACATGATTAGATTGAACATTATTACCACTGCTAACTTGTCTGTGAGTTTTTATACTTACATTTTTTTTTCCAGGGTTTGGAATCTGTAACTTACCTAGAAATCTTAGAGTAAGGCCTTTTTATCTGCGTTAAAATTGACAAAAATAATGTGCTCAAAGTATTATACTTTAATTCCATCATCTTTTAATTTAACAAATACTTATTGAATACCTAATAAATTCCACAGTTAGTGATAGCTTCTTATGATATCCTGATTTAACAGGACAGAAAAGGTCCTTGCCGTCATGCTTTACATTAGAGTGGATAAGAACGTTTACAATCAAATGAACAAATAAACAAATCAGGTGATTGTGTATTATGATAGGTACTGAAAATAACAATAAAAGGTGTCATAATAAAGAATAATGGAGAAGATTAGGTGGGGATCTTCTGAAGAAATTTGAAAAACTGCCCTTGCCTCTGACCCATGTAGTATGAGTGGCAGTTAATCTATATGGAACTTACCCAAAAATTACACCTATGGAAACAATTTCAGCACTTGCATGACTCCTAGCAGTGTGAGTTTGATTTTGAGAAGGAGATTTTGATTTTGAGAAGGAGACAGACATGATGGGCCGGCCCGGTGGCGCACTGGAGAGTGCGGCGCTCCCGCCGAGGGTTCGGATCCCATGTGGAGACCGGTTCCCGCTCACTGGCTGAGCGCAGTGCGGGCGCAACACCGAGGGTTGTGATCCTGTTGCTGGTCAGTAAAAAAGACAAAAAAGGAGAAAAAAAAAAAAAATAAGAAGGAGACAGACATGAGAAAAGCCTGGAGAAAAATGTTCCAAACAGAACAAACTAAGAAGTCAAAAATTGCTGTTACCATTATTTTTAATCAAACTTTGTAGACATTTTGGTAAAGACAGAATAGTGTTACAGAAAACCAGAGCAAATTAAAACTGAATATGACATTCTCTTTTCAGGTGGTCTTTTCCCTCCCCAACATAATGGTGTTTGATAATTTTCTCTCTTTCGGCTCTGCTTTCCTCGCTGTAATTTCTGACTCCTGGTTGCTTTAATAAAGAAGCCTTCAGCCATTTCTTTTGTTAAACCTGACTTCTACTAATTTATGGATATAAGGAACTATGTTCTCCCTCAAATTCATAATAAAGATAATTCTTTAAGTAAAGATAGACCCTTACACATGAAGATTTTCACTGCAAGTTATTTACATATTATTATACATTAATGTATAAATATAAACAGTATATTATAATATGTAATATAATGGATATGCATATTTATACATAATTGTATAATATGTATATATGTTACTACAACTAACCTCTACTATTTCATGTAGGAGTAGGTTGATCTCTTTGGGCAATGCTGGTTTGCTGGTCTATTCTTACCACAGGTTTCTTCCTGGGCAGATTTCTTTATGGAAGGGAGTAGAGTATGCTAACACTGTAGGGGATAGGCAATAATCACAAAGCTCTGAAAAGAACCAGTGTAAGCAAAACATTACTTAAGGGTAGAGTGAGCCAGAACATATTTAATTTCAACACGCAGATTCTTTTAATATATCCCCATTATGTCCGCTTCTGACCTTAAATTGATTTTTTCCCCAGTCTCAATGGTATAAACTCGCACTGCTAGGAGTCATGCAAGTGTTGAAATTGTTTCCACAGGTGTAATTTTTGGGTAAACTCCATATAGATTAACTGCCCCTCATACTACATGGGTTAGAGGCAGGGACAGCTTTTTATTTCCTTTCTTTGGGGCACTCTGGGAGTGGTATAGTTTAGAATATGCAGCGAAAAGTTCTTGTGTTTAAATCATCATCAAAATTGCATACTAGCCGGGTAAACTTTGGCAATTTACTCAATCTTTTTGTGCCTCAGTTTTCTTACTTGCAAAATGTGGATTATGCTGATACCTGAATCAAATGGTCATTATGAGGATTAAATGAGTTATTGTATGTTGAAAACATGTAGAATAATGCTGGCACATTTTATGCATTATAAAAATTTATGGATATTTTATTTTGGGTAGAGCGCTTCTCACTTCTATCACAACTTTCTTCCTTACTCCAGTTTGCTATTGGAATTTCCTTTACTCTTGTTTTCCATGAATCTGATTTCATATGCTTACTATAGTACAGAACTCTTAAAATGTTCTTACGTTTTGATATGAGAATTGTTTCCCAGAGCTATTGTGAGCTTATTAATTTTTTATTATCTATTTTTTATCATTTTGGTGGGTTTAGAAATAAAGTTAAATGAGTATGTTCTGTGCGTTATGTTGAAAGTCATGTGAATTTTTATGGTACTGTAATAGTAGCTATAATTATGGAACTAATAATAAAAGTAGTCATTTAGTAAGCCATATGATATAATGCACACTTACTAAACACCTTGTTATTATTATCTCATTTAACAATAATGAAAATTCCTTAAAAATTAATAAACCAGGGGCCGGCCCAGTGGCGCACTGCTACAGTGTGCCGCTTGGGAGTGCAGTGACGCTCCCGCCGAGGGTTCGGATCCCACATGCAGACCGGTTCCCGCTCACTGGCTGAGCGAGGTGTGGGCGCAGCACCGAGGGTTGCGATCCCGTTGCTGGTCCCGGTCCGGTATGGGCGCGACACTGAGGGTTGCGCTCTGTTGCCGGACACAAAAAAAGACAAAAAGGGGGAAAAAAAAATTAATAAACCAATATTTACTTGTTTGTTCACTTATGCCACTTTTTAAATAATTATATTAGTCATGTATTGTTGCATTGCAAATTACCACAAACTTAGCAACTTAAAGGAACACACATTTATTATTTTGCAGTTTTAGTGAGTCAGAAATTCAGGGTCCTCTGCTTCTGGGTCTCTCATGAGATTGCTATCAAAATGCCGGCCAAAGCTGGGGTCTCATCTGAAGGCTTGACTAAGGAAAAATCCACTTTCAAGCTCACTAATGTGATGGTTGGAAGGATTCAGGTCCTTTCAGGCCGTTGGACTGAGGGCCTCAGTTTTTAGCCAGCTGTTCACAAAGGCCACCATTAGTTCCTTGCCACATGGGCATACCCAATATGGCAATATTCTTTTTTTTTAAAAGTCAGTAAGGGAGAGAGTCTAATAGTAAAACAGAAATCAGAATGATTGTAATTTAATCATGGAAGTAGCTTTTCTCTACTTTGAGATATTCTATTAGGACTGAATTACTCAAGATGGGTGGGAGATGATTACACAGTTTCATAAATATTAAGAGGGGACATTCTTAGAAGCTGCTTTTTTGCAATCATTTCCTTTATCCAAAATATAAGAACCATGAGCAGAGATCTTATGTTTCATTGAACCCTGTGATAGCTTTTAGAATATAGTATGTCCTCAATAAATTTGTGCTGACTGAATAAATAATGTGAATACAAACGAATATAAAACTGCAGAAGTTTAAAGGAAGAAAGGTCATTTGGTCAAGGAAGCTCTGATATTTCTCTCTTTCTTTCTTCTTTCTCCTTTGTGTTCCCTCTCCTTCTATTTTCCCCTCCACCCTCCCCTCCCATCCCTCTCTCCTTCCTCCTTATCCTCCTCATCCCCTTCTTCTTGCTCTTCTTTTAGAAACTAGAAGAAGGACAAAGCACAACACAAAATGTGCACATGCTTTACCATGAGGGCTGCCTTTGCATTAAGTGTGGCTTTCTCATCTCATATCACTTACATTGGTTCAGTCCATCCTTTGTAAAGGAGTTCAGAATTGAACGATTAAATTTTTTAAGCAGAATAAATTATTCTCAGCAAGCCGTCTTTTCCAACATCCAGGCTTTGACATTACAATAATAACACCATGTAGAAAAATATATTTTCCCAACTTCATGGTGTTTGTTAATAAAAACATCTCTTGTTAACTCTAAAGGTTGAATGATGATAAAACTAAGAGGTCTTCAGAGGTTTTTTTAATGGCTACAGTATTTCAAACACTCAAGTTGTTTATTCATTTTCATGGTAGAATGGAGCTTCAAAATGTCTCTCTAGCATTGCATTTAATGCAGCATGTATTGTAAAGAATCAACTGAAGCTATCTTCTTTTCCTAAAAAATTAAGATGCCAAAAGGGTAAAATTTTAAAAAATCCAATATGCATACAAAATAAAACAACATCATAAGTACTTGTTTCAAAAGACAATATCTATAAAAGTGGATTCAATTACAAATAAATCCAAATGCAATTTTCATTCCAGTATTTTCTCATTTTCTACATGTCATCATTGAGGAAAGAAAGGCAGTTAAGAAGGAAAGAAAGGCACATTAATATATTTTTTGAGCTGCTGGTTTATGTTAGTTTCCATGATATGTATTTGGTTGAATTTATTTACCAAAAGAAAGCTCCGAATTAACTTCAACTTATGCATTGTAAATGAGAAAACTGTAGTTCTGAAACATAGTATTTATTTATTATTAATTTTAAAATATTTAATAAGCACCTTTTGTGTGCTGATTTACCAAAAGAAAGCTCCGAATTAACTTCAACTTATGCATTGTAAATGAGAAAACTGTAGCTCTGAAACATAGTATTTATTTATTATTAATTTTAAAATATTTAATAAGCACCTTTTGTGTGCTGGGCATTGTTGTGGGAAGTCGACATAAAGTGGCAAATCAGGATAAGCATAATTTCTGCTCTCATGGTGCTTTCTGTATGGATAAGGTAATAAGACATTGTTAATTAATAATCTGGTTTAATTACAAACAGTGCTTTAGGTAGTCTATAAGAAATATCAACAGTGCTATAAGAGCCTGACATAGTGTAGGGGTTAAGAAAGCTTTTATGAGAAATCGAAAATTGTGTTGAGAGATGAATATTTAGAAGCTAACTATGTCTACCCAGAGAGCGTAAGCAGCATGTGGAAAGTGCCTGAGATAGAATAAAAGCATGGCTTATTCAAAGTTCTGAAAAGTATTGTGGTGTTAGATTTCAGAGAATGAGTGGCAAAAGATCAAAAATATAAGACTGTGTGGGTAAACAAGAGCTGGAACATTCATATTCTTTAGGACATTTTTAATGGTATTTTTATTTTGTCCTTTTCCTAAAAGAAGAGAAATCAATAAAAAGACTTGAAGCATGAAAGAAACATATTTACTTGGAAAATGTTATCTCTGCATTTTGGAAAGTGGCTTGGGGCAGGACTAAATCAGAATTGGGATACAAATGTTCAAATATCTGGGCAAAAACTGATAGTATCTTATACTATGAAAGCATAAGGAAAAGTAAATGCATATAAGACATAGCCGAGGGGTAAAAGATAGAGCTTGGGAATTAAAAGGTGAAAAAATGAGAAGCCATTTATAAGCTATGATATTTATATGCCATGCATGATGGATTATGGCATATTTAGTGTCAAAGTCTTCAATGAATGAAGTGCTTAAAAGTTTGGTAGAATATAGCAATGAACAAAGAGAGGGGGAAGTAGAGCTGAATAACTTAAGTTTCAAACAATTAGATATTTTTAAAGGTCTATAGACTATGGTGGTTATAAACCACTACAGAAAAAAAAAAAAACAAAAAACATTAGTATGGCATAAATACCTACAGACCTAGTGCCTAATGCACCGTGTATGGAGGTCCTCTCATTCTCCACTCCACAGAAGCTCATACCAGATTCTGACCTATAGTAAGATGTTGTGGCATTTATTTCTCAAAGAGCCACAGATCATGTACTCATTTGTTCACCCAGTTAACAAATGCACACTTATAAGCATTGTATGTGACAAGAATGATGTGAATCACTGAAATGCAACAATAAAAATAAAAGGGAGCTTGTTCTTTACATTCAAACAATTAATAATTATTTTAGTATACTTTAAAATGAAACATGCATAAGCATTCTCTGTGAAAATTGTTTAAAATGTAGAATTCTAGAGTCCTATGTTCACTAATTAAATGTGCCAAGCAATGGTGCAAGAAATTTATATTGCAAAAAGCACTTGAGTTTATTTTTTTGCAGTGGAACATTTTTTTCTTTTTAACAAAAGGTGCATTTTTTCTTCTATTTTTCCCTGAGTCTAAGCATATATTTGCTTCTCTCCATAGAAATGGTAAATCAAAGGTAATTAAGAGCTCATTGAATATTGTTGGTCATCTCTGCAGCCTTCCAAATTTTGTAACAGTCATATATGTGAGCAGCACTCATCTCTTGTATAGGGTTGCTTGGAATGGCCTAAATTAACCAGTATGATTCATATTGTGGAAAGTGACCTAGGTTGTTCCAAATAGAGATAAGTGTCAAATCACCTATAAGGGAGCCCATATCAGATGAACAGCAGACTACTCAAATGAAACTCTATATGCCAGAAGAAAATGTGATGACATATTCAAAATACTAAAAGAAAAAAAAATGCTAACCAAGAATTCTATACCCAGCAAGACTATCCTTCAGAAATGAAGGAAAAATAGTGTATTTCCCAGACAAACAAAAACTGTGGGAGTTCAGCACTACACTATCAGTCCTACAATAAATTTTCAAAGGAGCTGTGCACCCAAAAAAAAAAAAAAAACAATAATCCAAAAAAACAAAAAACAATAATCACCACCATGGATACAAAAGAAAGAACAAAACCTGCCATTAAAACAAACATGCAAACAAGAAAGAAAAAGAAATGAAATAATACCACCTCAAACAAACCAACAAACATTGAAGATGAATAATAAAAGGGGAGGAAAAGAACAAAAGATATTTAAAACATCTAAACAAAAAGCAATGCAATGCCAGAAGTAAAATGATACCTGTCAATAGCAACCCTAAATGTAAATGGATTAAACCCCCATTCAAAAGACACAGACTGACTGATTGGATTAAAAGGCTAAACAACTATATTCAGCCTTCAAGAAACTCACCTTAACTGTAAACAAGCACACACTAAAAGAGAAAGGATGGAAAAAGATATACCATGCAAATGGAAATCAAAAATGAGCAGAAGTACCTATTCTTATATTAGATAAAATAGACTTTACACCAAAAACCGTAAAAAGAGACAAAGAAAGCTACTATATAATGATAAATGGATCTATCTAGCAAGAAGACATAACAAACATGAATATGTATACATCCAACACTGGAGCACCCAGACATATAAAAGAAACACTATTACACTAAAAGAAAGAGATAGACACCTAAACAATAATTGTGGGGGACCTGAACACCCCTCTCTCAACATTGGACAGACATTCTAGATAATAAATCTACAGAGAAATGCAGGATTTAAACTAAACCTTAGGCCAATTAGAACTGGCAGATATTTATAGAACATTTCATCCAACGACTACAGAATATACATTCTTCTCATCGGCACATGGAACATTCTGCATCCAGGATATACCACATTAGCTCACAAATCAAGTCTCAGCAAATTTAATGAAAATTGAAATCATTTCAAGTATCTTTTCACACCATTATGAATTAAAACTGGAAATCGGTAACAAGCAAAACTCTGGAAA
>NW_007729743.1:43763-52910 GCF_000696425.1 Galeopterus variegatus | reverse complement strand
GTATCTTTTCACACCATTATGAATTAAAACTGGAAATCGGTAACAAGCAAAACTCTGGAAACTATACAAATACATGGAAAGTAAAAAAGAGGCTTCTAAATGACCTATGAGTCCAGAAGAAATTTGTTGCTTTGCCTCCTATGGGTTTGTCACCCCTTTTCCTCTGGGTGACAGAGCCACCAATGATTACTCAAAGCCAACCTCTTCTGAGCAGTCAGAAGCCCCGAAAGGGGTTAATCTCCTGGAACCCTGAAGAGGGAGGCATTCCTTCTATTTGGGAAATTAACCACAAATTGGTGTTCTCTTCCCACATTTATTCTCCAGACCAGGAAGTTAAAGGAAGAGAACATAGGTGAGGTTTTTGCTAAGTATAGTTTAACAAGTTTAACAATAGAAACTGGTAACATTCAGTAAGATAGGCAAGGGTGATTTTCCATAATGCAGTTTGCAGCAAAAGCTTGATTTTAGCAAACATTCTCTTCTTACAGCAATTTCCCATTATCTTTACCTATCCATCAGTAACCTGCCTGTCTTTTAGCCAGCAACCTTGCTGTTACAATTCTTTATCTTACAACAGAGACTACAGCCTATGGAAAATTTCCTGTCCTTTGCAAAGTCAATATTTGAAACTGCAAGGCATTGGAAAACCAGGCCCTGTGAAGTACATTTGTTTTGTGCATACTCCACAGAAATTAAACAGGAAACCCCAAAATACTTAAAGCAACAACAAAGACATATTATAGCAAAACCTGTGGGATACTGCAAAAAGCAGGATTAAGAGGGAAGTCAAGTCTATTGCAGTAAATGTTTACATCAAAAAATAGAAAGACTTGAAATAAATGACTTAACACTGCACCTCAAAGAACAGGAAAAGCAAGAACAGTCTGATTCTAAAAGCAGTAGATGGAGAGAAATAATTAAGTTTGGAGCAGAACTAAATGAGATAGAGAACCTAAAAATGAAACAAAAGCTCAATGAAACAAAAAGTTGGTTTTTTGAGAAGATAAATGAACCAAACAAACCATTAGCTAGGTTAACCAAAAAATAAAAAAAAAGAGGAGAGAAGATCCAAATTTAAAAAAAAAAAACAGAAACAAAAAAGGAGATATTACAACTGATACCACAGAAATACAAAAAATCATTAGAGACTATTACAAACAACTATATGTCAACAAATATGAAAATCTGCAGGAAATGGATAAATTTCAAAACACATATGAACTACCATGACTGAAACAAGAAGAAATAGAAAACCTGAAGAGACCAATCAACAAGCAATAAGACTGAAGCAGTAATCAGCACAATCTCCCAACAAAGAAAAGCCCAAGACCAGATGGCTTTACTGCTGAATTCTTTCAAACCTTTAAAGAGTAATTAATACCTATTCTCTTCAAACAATTCCAAAAAATTGAAACAGGCCATTCTCCCAAAATCATTCTATGAAGCCCGCATTGCCCTGATACCAAAACCAGGCAAAAGTGGAACAAAAAAAGAAAACTACAGGCCACTATCACTGATGAATGTAACACAAAAATCCTCAACAAAATATTAGTAATAAGAATATAGCAACACATCAAAAAAATTATACACCACAACAAGTGGGATTCATTCCAGGGATGCAAGAATGATTTGACATATGCAAGTCAATAAATGTGATAGAGCACACAACAAAATCAAGGACAAAATCCATATAATTATCTCAATAGATGCAGAAAAAGCATTCAATAAAATTTAACATTCCTTCATTGTAAAGGCTCTCAGCAAATTAGATAGAGAAGGAAAGTATCTCAACACAATAAAAGCCATATACTCAAATCAGTCTGCAATATCATCCTGAAAAGATTTCAGCTTTTCCCTTAAGATCGCAAACAAGACAAGGATGCCCAATCTCACAATTCCTCTTTAACATAATATTGGAAGTACTAGCCAGAGAAATCAGGCAAGAGAAAGAAATAAAGAGCATCCAGATGGGAAAGGATAAAGTCAAACCATCCCTGGTTGCAGATGGCATGACCCTAAAATACAAAAACCTATATACTCTACCTAAAACTCTTAGAGCTGGTTCATAACTTTGGTAATGCTGCAGGATACAAAATCAACACCAAAAATCTGTAACTTCTTTATACTCCAATAACAAACTAGCAGAAAAAGAAATCAAGAGAGTAAGTGCGTTTACAATAGTCAGCAAAAAAAAAAAAATAAAAATAAAATAAACTAGGAATTAACTTAACCAAAGAGGTGAAGAATCTCTACAATGAGAACTACACATAACTGTTGAAAGAAACTAAAGAGGACACAAAAAGGTGGAAAGAAACTCCACGCTCTTAGACTGGAAGAATTAACATTGTGAAAATGTCAATAAAACCCAAAGTGATCTACATATTCAATGCAATCCTCATCAAAATACCAATGACATTCTTCACAGAAATAGAAAAAAAAAAAACTCCTACCATTTATATGGAACAACAAGAGACCACAAATAGCCAAAGCAACCCCAAACGAAATAAAATAAAGCTGGAGGTGTAACACTACCCAAGTTCAAATTATACTACAAAGCTATTGTTATCAAAACAGCATGGTACTGGCATAAAAACAGACACATGGACCATTGGAACAAAATAACAAACCCAGAAATCAACCCACATATTTACAGCAAACTGATCTTTGACAAGGGCACCAAGAATGTACATTGGGAAAATACTGCCTCTTCAATAAATGCTGCTGGGAAAACTGGATAACCATGTGTAGAAGAATGAAACTAGACCCATACCTCTCACCATATACCAAAATCAACTCAAAATGGATTAAAGACATAAATATAATGCCTGAAACTGTAAAATCCGAGGGGGAAACAATCCTGGATTTAGGACTGGGCAACAACTTTATGAATAACACCCCAAAAGCACAGACAACAAAATAAAAAATAAACAAATGGGATTATGTCAAACTAAAAAGCTTTGCACAGCAAAGGAGACAATCAATAGCATAAAAACAACCTACAGAATGGAAGAAAATATCTGCAAACTGTGCATCTGACAAGGGATTAATATTCAGAATATACAAAGAGCTCAAACAACTTTACATAAAAAAATAATCCAATTAAAAATGGGCAAAGGAGGGGCCGGCCCGGTGGCGCACTGCTACAGTGCACCACTTGGGAGCACGGCAGCGCTCCCGCCGAGGGTTCGGATCCCACATACAGACCGGTTCCTGCTCACTGGCTGAGCGAGGTGCGGGCGCAGCACCAAGGTTTGCGATCCCGTTGCTGGTCCTTTTCCGGTACGGGCGCGACACTGAGGGTTGCGATCCATTGCCAGACACACACAAAAAAAAGACAAAAAAAAAAAAATGGGCAAAGGAGCTTAGACATTTCTTGTAGGATGATATACAAATGGCTAACACATATATGAAAAAATGCTCAACATCACTAATCACCAGGGAAGTGCAAATCAAAACTACATTGAGATATCACCTCACCCCAATCAGACTGACTATAACAAAAAAGACAGAGAATAACAAATGATGGAGAGGATGTGGAGAAAGAGGAACCTTCCTACACTGCTGATGGGACTGGAAATTAGTACAGCCATTAGGAAGAACAGTATGGAAGTTCCTCAAACAACTACAGATAGAATCACTTTAAGATCCAGCACTTCCACTTCTTTGAATATATCCAGGGGATTGGAAATCATTATGTCAAATAGATACCTGTACTCCCATGTTCAATGCAGCTCTATTTACAATAGCCAAGTGATGGAACCAACCTAAATGCCCATCAACAGATGACTGGATAAGGAAATTGTGGTATATATACACAATGGAATACTACTCAGCCATAAAAAGAATGAAATTCTGCCACTTGTAGCAACACAGATGTGCCTTGTGAAAATGATATTAAGTGAAATAAGCAAGACACAGAAAGAGAAATACTGCTTGTCTTCACTCATAAGTGGGTTCTAAGAAAGAATTAAAGATGGATGGATGAAAGTAAGGAAGGAAGGAAGAGAAGACAGACTAATATAATACGTTGAACTTTCAGAAGGAGAGAACAAATTTATGTTCACTAGAAGTGGGAGGCAGGGAGGGAGAGGGTAGTTGAGGAGAGATTTGGTAAGGGGCATAAAGAATAATTATGATCTATAATAATGAATATGGTAACAGTATTGATTTGATCATTACTTGTTCTGCATAGGTGATGTTAGTCAAAGCAGTAGCCCCCAAAAATGTATAATCAATGATGCTTCAATAAAGTAAATAAAATGAATAAAATAAATATTTTTCATAAAAACAACAACAAAAAAGATAGATAACCACCACCTTCACCCCACTTCCCAGTCACTCTATGAGATTAGCAGCCCAGCTTGCAAAAGTGGTGGGTACCTTCCCCCAAAGTGAGAAACTACCTCCTTTCATAAAGATATAGGAAGTTTAGTTTTCCTTTAGATAAAGCCTATTAGCAAACTCAGATGATCTTGCCTCCTCCAGTACTTTTCATCCCAGTCATTAAAATTCCTACTATCCTTTGTTCTGGCAGAATTGAGTTAAAACTGATTTCTGACCCCTCTCTATTTTTGCAATAGTCTTGAATGAAGTCTTGCTTTCCTGTTTAGTTAGTTGTCTAGGACTTTTGATACTCAAAGTGTGATCCATAGACAAATAGCATCAGCATTGCCTAGGCACTTGTTAGAAAAAGAAAATTTCTTGCCCTTCTCCAAACCTCTTGAATCAGAATCTGCATATTATTGTAATCCCCTGGGTGATTTCTATCCATATTAAATTTAAGAAACACTATGCTAGAGATCTGTGCTTGATTTTATTTCTTAGATTCCCTAATTCAAAAGGTTAAAATAGTTTTGGGATAAAGTTTCCCTTAAATCATTTATTTTTCTATAAGAACTGCATAACATAAAAACAATATTTTATTGTACTATATTATGTGTGTATATTCCTAATAACTTAAAATAATTACGCTATCTCACTTGGTGCTTAATAGCGTACCATATGATGACTCAAACACAAGTTGCACTTCTCAATTTTTATCTTTCTCCAAACACTTCATATTTCTAATTAATAAGTTGAACAAAACCAGTAAAGCCTTGGAGGAGATCACCACCTCTGGAAGCTGAACAGCTGTCTGCCTCCTGACAGATGGGACTATTATGGATGAGCTGCAGCCAGTTTAATATTCTGAAACAGACCCTTACAGGTGTTAACACTTTGGTTTCAAATTTACTTGTCAACCTCAGATTCATTTTTTTTTTAACAAACTCAGTACTAATCTTACATATGTTACCAAATTATTAAGTACACCATTACTTATTAAAATTTACTTCTTTCATCTGCACAAATTACATATCATTAGTTTTGATAGGATGGTTTGAACATTGGTTTCTTATGGGTCTACTCTGAGAAGTTTCTAATTCCATAATGATTTACACAGGTATTATGCCTTGAGAATACCAAAATTACTCCAAGGGCTCAAGCAGAGCCTTTTACTCCCAACACACACACACACACACACACACACTCTCTCTCTCTCTCTCTCTCTCTCTCTCTCTCTCTCTCTCTCTCTCTCTCTCTCTTACTTTAGAATTCAGTATAAAAATAAATTATGCACATAACTGATTCACATTGTAAGATACAAACACACTATGTGATTTCAGAAAAGCTAGAATTAATTTTAAGATACATCTACTTTAATCAATAAGACGTTTCCATTTAAATAGTACAAAGACAATATAAAAGGAAAAAATGAGAAATAGAGAAACTTCAAATTTTCTACATTTTATGTTATTAAAATAAATAATATCATTAATAAAAATAAGTTTATTAAGTGTTTACTATGTCTTTCATTTTGAGCAGAAATTTAACCTTAGGATATGATCCTTTTGTTTTTGTGTTTTTTCTAGTTTTTTATATTTGTCTACCATCCTGATAGTCAAAGTATGCTAAACCTTTTGCAATCATTATCTAACTTAATACACATGCGAATGTTAAGATATCAAGGCAACAATCAAAATATATTCTGAATTCATTTCTTAACCCCTCTTGTTGTGACCTTGGTCCATGCGGTCATAATCTTTCACCTAGACTGCCTTGATATCCCTGTTCAGGTCTCCTGCTTAAACCCTTAACCTTTCTAGAGTCCATAAAAGGCACCCTGTTCAATTTTTCATTTAGATTGTATTAGCCAATAACACAGATGAAAATATTTTTAAGGTTTCTCATTACATTTAGAATAAAATTCAAATTATTTACCATGGCTTAAGGCCCATAATATATAACAATAACTATTGCACATTTTTCCCATTTTTTTTCCTCAATTCAAACCACGATCTTTCTGTTTCTTAAGTACCCCAAGCTTTGTCCAAACTTTGGATAGTTTCACTTGCTGCTTGCTATCTATGAATGTTTGTGTCCCCCAAAATTTGTGTGTTGAAATCTTAATCACTAAGAAATGATATTGCAAAGTAGAGCCTTATGGAAGGCTTAGATCAAGAGGATAGAGCCCTCATGAAAGGGATTTGTAATCTTATTAAAGAGGCTCCAGAGAGTTGCCTCGTCCCTTCTGCCATGTGAGGATACAGCTAGAGGGCATCATCTGTGAGCCAGAAAGTGGGGACCCTTACTAGACACTAAATCTGCCAGTGCCTTGATTTTGGATTTCCCAGCCTCTAGAACTATGAGAAATAAGTTTCTGTTGTTTGTGAGCTAAGCAGCCTGTGGTATTTTGTTATAGCAGCCTGAATGGACTAAGTCACTGCTCTTTCTGGCCCGTGTTTACTTCCAGGACTCTCTCCCACATTTCATTCTAGTTTCTATTCAAATGTCATCTCTTCAGGAAGGTCTTATTCAGCTACTCTAAAATATCAACAACCAATCTTAAAGCCTTTACTTTTCTTTATTTTTCTTGAGAGCATTCGGTACTAACTAAAATTGTATTCCATATTTATTTAAATTATGGTTATTTTCTGTCTATCTCCCTGGAGACAGCCCAAGCACTGAATTGGTATTTAATAATCATGAGTTCTGGAAAGAGTTTCAAACTTTACTGGGACTGAAACACACAGAATAAATAGGATTGCTCCTAATTAAAAGTCATAAATTAGCACTTTGAAAGTCTGTTTTCTTATCTCAAGGCACATGTTTTGATGCTTCTTTCCAAGTGATTGCCTTTTAGATGTACAATGAAAAAGGACCTGAAATCAGTGCAGATTCCCTTGAAACCATATAGTAGGATATATTTATCAAAGAATTCACTTTACATGTATTTCAGTTTTATTCACATGCATAGCTCAATCATTTGGTTAGTCTGAAACTTTAATGGAATCTTAAAGTAATTATAGCACAAAATCATGTCTTAGAAAATGAACAAGGTGCCAAGTTTACTCTAGGGCAATGGCTATTTCATTTTTATATTTAAAGTCTGTAACAGCACCATTAATGACTGTATTGTATCTCTTACTGATGCTTTGAAAATTTTTATTTTAATTTAAAAGGCACTTCCTATGACAATTTTGTTTCTATCATATTATTACATCTTTGAATAGTGATTAAGAATTTTCAAAACAAATTCATGTTTATTATCTCATTTTTACCTTACGACAACCCACTGACAAGGAAGTGATTGTTGTCTTCATTCTGCAATGAGAAAACTAGTAAGTCCAAAGAAGACTTAAAAAATGTCACAATGTGAGTGGTAAATCCAATATTAGAACACAGGTTCACTGTACCTATATCAGTTACTTTTTATTACTGTGCAAAGTGTATTCTGCTGTCTGTGTGACAGCTGTAGTGTTATGAAGGAAAAAATGGAGGTAAGCTTTGCAGGGGCAAGTCTGGATTGCTTATGAAGACTGATGTAAAATACGGGGGTGGGGAGGAATAATAAAAAGATTACTCTAGAGTCTCAGAGCATACTTGGTAGCTGTAAATACATCATAGGAAGGAGAAGGAGACGGGGGAGTCTTCCTGGGAGCAAGGGGATTACAAGAGCACCCCCTTCACTCCTACGAATAGAGGAGAGATATTGGAAATGGAGCTGTCTTATCTAGAGGTCTAGGAGCTCTGGTAATCCCTTTTCCCTCTGAAAACAAAAACAACAGCAACAACAAAAACAAAGTAAGAAATTACACTACATTATGTGGAAGTCAATGTAAATTTACAGAGCTCACATTTGCTGCTTTAAGAAAGATACCTCCTTACCCAGTGTAGAGAAAGGCATCAATGTATCTCCTTGTCCCCTTGATTACAAGCTCTTTGAAGTGTTCTATATATATTAATTTCCCCTGAAACTAATGCTGAATAGGAGGTATGCAAGAAATGGCGAATGAGTATATGAATGTGATGGAAAGCACAAATAATAAGAGGAAGATGACTGAAAGGAGAGGCTGACGACAGAGCAGAGAACCCTCTGACTTTCCAATTTACTCCTCCAGTTGAATATAAAGGAGAATTATTTCTAAAGTCTGCAACACTCTATTTTTTTCTACAAGATATATTTACAAAGGATTGAGATTCTCTGGGTCACACACATAAAAATAATTATTTTGTCATCCCCTTGAGTAGAGTTCTTTATTTTTATTTTTTTATATTTCTGAATCATAACTTCCTTACAAGGTTGTGAAGAAGAACCCATCATATTTTTCTGAATTCCCCCCAGCATGGAGTATTCTGTACCATAGACCCTAAATCAGCCTTTCCTCAGTACACTCTGCATAGCAGAGGGACAAACACGTTTTTTAAAATGTGTTTGTCAAACAATTTTATAAAGTTGCTCTAATTAAGCCTTTATTCTAATGTAACTCTTTAGAGTAAAAAAGATTCCCATTACATTTTATTTATGATCCAGTCAATTCATGTAAACAAAAGTATCTTCTTTGTCCTCATTTTGAGAGTTCAGCAAAATTCACTCCCAGTACACTTTCTAAAAAGCCAATTCTAAAATGAAAAATATATTAACCAATTGTTTCAAATGCAATATGCGATTGTATTTCACATTCTCTTCTCTCCATACATGACCTGAGAAGTATAATAGCTAACTTAATAAAAAATTAATAATCACAGACATGCAGAAATATTAAAAGAGTGATTTGAATTAAAATTTTGGCAAATTCTTTGCTATGATCTGAATATTTGTGTCTCCTG
>NW_007729743.1:42882-43620 GCF_000696425.1 Galeopterus variegatus | reverse complement strand
AGTGATTTGAATTAAAATTTTGGCAAATTCTTTGCTATGATCTGAATATTTGTGTCTCCTGAAAATTTATCTTAAAATTCTAACCCTCAGCTTGATGGTATTAGGAGTTAGGGCATTTGGGAGTTGATTAGGTCATGAGGGTGGAGACTTCATGAATGGAATTAGTGTGCTTATAAAAGAGACCTCAGAGAGCTGCCTTGCCTTTTTCACCCTGTGAAGACACAGCTAGAAGGTGCCATCTGTGAACCAGAAAGCAGGCCCTCACTCACACCAAATCTGCCAATGCATTGACATTGGACTTACCAGCCTCCAGATATGTGAGAAATGAATTTCTGTTGTTTATCAGCTACTCGGTTTATGATATTTTGTTAAAGCAACCTGAATGAATTAAACAATATTAAACCATTAATGTACAATTTAAAAGTATATTATATATTACTTAAAATCACTGTATAATTAATGAAATTATAAATTACTTGGAAGGAAGTCATGCTCAAACACTTCAGGATATTAATTATTTCTTTGCAGTGAGGGAGGGCACCGAGATGGTTGCATTTTGGAAAAGCCATTACTTTTCAGTGCTATCTGTAGCAATTTATTTCCCCAAAAGTAATTGTAAGCATGTATGCAAAAGATAAGCATTTGTCATATGTAGCAAAAGTGAGTTTACCTGAACTTCTAAAAATATTCTTTCTTCTCTTTTGACATTGTTCATAATTACTAAAATAATTACATAAA
>NW_007729743.1:34301-42688 GCF_000696425.1 Galeopterus variegatus | reverse complement strand
TCTAAAAATATTCTTTCTTCTCTTTTGACATTGTTCATAATTACTAAAATAATTACATAAACTAATATGAAAACATTTTGGCAAGAGAATGTTATAAAACCTCGCTGACCTGTTAACTAATGTTCTTTAGAATAGGTTACAAAATACAGAAATAATGATTAAACATGCATGGTCTCAACAATATAAGCAAGATATGCATATCATTCATACAATATATTGGATACTTGGAAGAAGTTCTGCTAAATAAATGCCCAAGAGAGCATTTTAGTAAAAAGTAGCAAATCACTCAGGGTACCTGAGAGAAACAGATTTAAGGGAAAAGATTTTTGATATTAAAAATTGAGAGAACACCAATTTTATGAATTTTCAAGAAACTGGCTACCTGAGAAATAGATTTACTGCTGGAAACATTTATTTGTTTTCTCAATAATATTCAAAAGAACATTGCATCAATAAAAATATATGAGGTCTTCTAGAAAAAATACTTCAAGACAAATATCTCAGGAAAATGAAAAACATTTTTGTATAACTCAAAATCACAGTGGAAGAGATTTAGGATTTAAAGTACCAATATTAGGTTATTAGATGGTGATTTTTTCAAGTGGCTTTTTTTAGTCTTCTTGGCTATCTTTATTTCCTGTTTTTGTAATAAACACAGTATTTCTACAATCAGACAAAATAATATTTTTCTGTTGAAGGTAAATGCTTTCATCACAGAATTCTTTTAAATATTAAAGGAGTGTATGTACATTAAAACTATTTACCAGATAAGAGAGATCTATTAAAAACAAGAGTGAATAGTGGTAAACTTTTTGGACTGTGTGCTTACAGAAACTTGAGTTAAAATCCAGACTACACCTCTTTCTAAGCCTGTGACCTTTGCTAGTAATTTAGCCATTCTCAACTTCATCATTTCATTGGGAAATTGTGTATAACAGCCTAATCGGCCTCATGGTGTTTGTTGAAGATTAAATAAGTTAATTCTCTTAGAAAAGTGCTTCACCCAGCTGAAGTACTTAATAATCAGTTACCATTAGTTTTTGTCACATGATATAAAGAGCTAGAAAACAAAACAAAACAATTATCTAGTACACGTGAAAATAAATAAAAGATATAAATTTTTCTGTGACATGAGAGGCACCATCAATCATATGAAATCACTAAACCCTACGATAAATGAAATGAGAATAATTTAAGCCTATTTTAGTGTATCTATCCACATTAGATCATTTCCTGTGTAACATTCCTCTTACTTCTAGTCATTAGATGTATTCATTTATACAAGCAGTATTCCTCTCAAAGTATTCCTCTGAAAGATCTTATGGATAAACACAAACTTTTTGAATGCAGAATCTTGTTACATTTGCTTATTTTGTAGTCATGTAAAATGGAATTGCTAAAGTGGAAATTCTAAGTTATATGAGGGCAACTCTTGCTTGCCTTGCATACAACACTAGAAAGCAACATGTATTAAAAAAAATTATAATATCTCTTCATAGATATTTTCCACACATATACACACATGCACATATTTATAAGATAAGAAATGTGTGGTACATTGGATCTGTTACTAATAAACTGTAAGTCATGCTTTATATTTATAATAGAAGAAATAGTTGGGGAATTAGCATCTTCCTAAAGCAGGAGTGTATTTTGTTGTTATCTCTGTCATTGTTTGATTTCTCCCCATGGACATTCATGACCCAGAAAACACCTCAACTACATATAATGGAAACAAATTTACAATGAACAATCCAACATGGATGCATGTTATCTATTTACTCAATGCTATCTTATTTATTTTTTTAAGGATATGCACATCTATTTGTTCAAATAGCTAATACATAAACTGAATAACTGATGAATAACAAAATACTCTGTAGAAAGTAGGGTTTCAATACTTCACAAAACCTGGAGATGTAAAACATTAAAATTTATATATTTCGGGCTGAGCCCATGGCGCACTTGGGAGAGTGCGGTGCTGGGAGCACAGCAGCACTCCAGCCACGGGTTTGGATCCTATATAGAGATGGCCGCTGAGCTCACTGGCTGAGCATGGTGCAGCCAGTCTCAAAAAAAAAAAAAAATTATATATTTCATATTATAATTCATTCTATATTTAGTTTTATAATCTTTCTACAATTATCTGAAATAGCTCTCAAACATCTTCCAAAAGCATACAAATATAAAATTAATTTCAACAGAGGAAGATGAATAAATTTTTCAAAGGCAAATTAATTTCTAAGCATATCAACAAGTGCACTTAATAAAAAGAAACCAACAACAAAAATTAGACATCTAATTTTAGCAAGATATATTGCATACAAAAATCAATAAAACAGATATAAACAAAAAGGCACTTCAAAAAGTTCAAGGAAAAATAGAATTGAAACATAATGGAAATCTTCCCATGACCTTTTTTTGTTTTGTTTTGTTTAAATCTTTCCTTTAAAAAAAAGATTCAGATCATAGAAAATATGTTCTCTGATAATAGAAGGAAATTTAGAAAACTCACAAATGTGAGAAATTAAACAACATTCTCCTAAATAAGCAATGGGGAAAAAGAAAAATCACAGGGAAATTACAGAGTACTTTGAGACAAAAATTAAAGTGCAACATATAAAAATGTATAGGATGCAGGGCTAATGCAGTTCTAGGAGGAAAATTTATACTTGTAAACACCTATATTAAAAATAAGAAAAATCTCAAATCTGTAATATAAACTTCTACCTTAAGAAAATAGAAAAAACAGAGTTAACTAAACCAAACTCAAATATAAGTACGAAATAACAAAGATTACAACAAAAATATATGAAACAGAATTAAAAAACAATAATCAAGAAAACCAAAAGTTGATTCTTTAAAAAGATCAACAAAATTTGCAAATCTTTAGACTGACTAAGAAAAAAGAAAGACCAAAATTACTAAAATCAGAAATAACAGTAGGGGCATTATTACATTATCACATGACTTTTTGTAGTGGAAGATTTAGTTTCTTTCTCTTTGTCATTTGGATTTTTATTCTACTAGCGGGGTTTTTGCTTGTGTATTCATGGTAGTGATTACTGGCTTTTGGATTCCAGATGCAGGACTTCCTTGAGGATTTCTTGTAGGGCTGGTTGTGTGGTCGTGAACTCCCATAGTTTTTGTATGTATAGGAAATACACTGTTTTCCCCTAATTTATGAAGAACAGTTTTGTTGGGTATAGCATTCTTGGCTGGCAGTGCTTTTTGTTTTTGGGGTTTTTTTGTCTTTTAGTATATTAAATATATCATCCCATTTTCTTGTGGCTTATAGAGTTTCTGTTGAGAAGTCTGCTGTTAGTTTGACATAGGCTCCATTATAGGTGACTTGATGCTTTTTTCTTTTTTTTTTTTTAAGACTCTCTTTGTCTTTGAGCTTTGCCAGTTTGACTATACTGGGTCTTGGAGAATATCTTTTTGGATTGAATTGTTTGTGGATCTTTGGGGCCCCTGGATCTGAAGGTCCATGACTCTCCTCATACCTGGGAAGTTTTCCATTATTATTCTGTTGAATTCCATGCCTTTTCCTTTATCCTCCCCTTCCAGAACACCTATGATTTGATTGTCTGTGTATTTAAGGTTGTCTGCCAGCTCTCTTAGATTTTCTTCATTTTTAGAAATTCTTTCTTCCTTCTTTTTGTCCACCTAGGTTATTTCAAAAAGATTACTTTCAAGATCAGAAATTCTTTTGCTGGTTTATTCTAGCTTGCTGCTTAAGCTATCAGTTTTTTTGTTTTTGTTTTTGTTTTTGTTTTTTATTTGTGGAGTGAACTTTTCAGTTCCATGAGTTTTATTGTATTCTTTTTTAAGGTATTAATCTCTTTGTAAATTTTTTGCTTCATATCCTGGATTTTATTTTTCTCACTTCATTGTGTTGTCTGAGTCTTCTTGTATCTCAGTGAGTTTCCTCAAGATTATTGCTCGGAATTCCTCCTCAGTCATTTCAAGGGTTTTCTGCTCTTTAGGGTCTGGTATTTTAGAATTACGGTATTCTTTTGGTGGTGTCGTATCATAGGTTTCCATATGTCTGGTATCTCTCTGTTCATGTCTGGTCATCTTGTAGAGCAGTTGCTTTTTCTATCACTCTGGGGAGGGCTTTGAGAAGAGAGATATCCTATTCTTTTTCTGGTCTCCGATGGTGACTCTCATTGTGTCAATGCAGTCAAGTGTATGGCAGGTTGCCATGTGGCTGCTGTTGTGGTGTCAAATGCTTTTTTCAGCAGCCATGGCCATGGTGGTGGCTGTAGTGGGCCACCCATGTGAAAATGCTTATCTTTCAGTATGCTGTCTTGCCTGCTTTTGTGTGGGGGGGCACTGCCCTTGGCTCCTTGCCTAAGACCATGGCATGCTCTCTTGCCTGCTTGTGCATGGAGGGGACTGCAGCCTATGGCTCTTTGCCCCAGTCATGATCTCTTGCATGCTTCCAGGCAGAGCCATATTATTGTTTTTAAATGTTGTCTGCAACCCACTAATTGACTTAATAAATCAATAATATATCATGCTATATATTAATAATCTTGAGACCTGGGTGTGTCAGTGTGTTTAAGGGGTTCCCAAAAAAGTAATATAGCTAAGTCCTTAGAATCTCCATTGGAACCAGTAGGCATTCACTGTTTATTCATTCAATAAACATTTACTGGAGGCCAGTAGGTATTCAGGTCTAAAATTCATGGATATAGCTTCCATTAAAATATAGCATTTTCTTAAAAGAGCTTGATTCCTTATGTAGCAATCCAATCTAAATAACCTAAATAGGCTAAAATAGCCCAGATTTTAGTGGGGAAATGGGGAAGAGAGTAAACCTACCCCTAATATATTTCACTTGGTGAGAAAGAAATAAGAGCTTGGATTTTCTCTCTGGAAAAAAACCAAGCTAGAATATAGTTTGTGCTGGGAAGAAGAGAGTCGGCGACAATATTTTTATCAAGCTGTGGAATGAGGATCTTCAGTAGGGCTCCCAGGTAGGTGGAGGGTACACTTAGTTATCTTTTTTGCTTCATTAGCTGAACACCAAGGTATTTGGTTTGATGCCGATCAGATCTTCTGCCTAAATTTGTCAATTTGCTTAATTAACATTTAGCACAATGAATACCCATGTAGTAAGACTTTAAACGCATTAGAATTCTAATTATAAATTGTGACTCTGAAAATTTTGTCTTAATCTATCATTCAAACTATGTGAACATTTCCTTGCAACTTTAACAATTTGAGGGGAATAATAGCTATCATCATAATATATGCTACTAATGTGTAACATCACTTGTTAGCATAAAGCAGAGTATAGAAATAATAACATCAGGTACCAAAAGTCCTCTTATTATAACCACTTCTATTTCTTCTGCCAGTACAATGTATTGAGCTCCTACTACCTGCCAGCAACTGAGTGTGCAATATACATAGATAATAAAGTATAATCTCATTTTTAGACAAATCAGAAAGGTTAACAAGTCGTATAATAACCAAAGTATAATATGTAGGTGAAATGGCAATAATGAGAATGAAGAACAATTTTTTCATAATTAGAAAAGATTACATTTAAGAATAGATATTTTTCTTGATTAAAATTGTATAATACAATGCATATTTCATCATTTTAACTTATATGATGCTAACAGGTTAATTCAACTGATCAAGACTTACACTGATTGTCAGTGTGGCTGAATCACTGTAGAATCCAAAAAATGCTAACATTAAACAGTGAGTGTTCTTTGCTAACAAAATAAAAAAATGCATACTTCATTTATTTTCCTTCAGTATAGACAAATAAACCGGCATTAATTTAATATTCTATTGTAAAAAAAATAAATAATAGTCTAGTTTTCTTACTGGAGATACCAGAAAAGCATTGCATGACTTTGTAGCATTACTGTTTTATTTTATTCATTTTTAATACTTTTTTTATTCAATTTAATCTGTTGCAGGAATGGAATTGTTTTATATATTGCAAGTTACAGTCTGAAACAAAATTAGAGCTGATGTTTTTATTTTTCTCCATCTTACAAAACTCATGCTGCTATCTTTTAATAAGAAACAACTTAGTTAAATTACACTCCTTGCTGGCTACTGATTATACTCTAAAAGGAAAATAGGAAAGAGGAAGAAATACAAGAATTCAGTTTTATTATTTCTCTATTATTTCAATAATTAAGTTCAATTACAAAGGTAGAAGGATTTATGCAACTTTGTATAAGAATGAAGCATAGTTTCCTCTTCAGATTATAATCAACTATTATAGAAACTATTTATTAAAATACAAAAATATGTAGACAACCTTATATGTGTTTGTTACCAGTCATTTTATAAATATAGACTGGATATTGTTCTAAGTTTAAATACTCAAAAATTTACCCATTGTTATTCTTTGCTATTTCTTTTAAACATATGGACACATCTATTTTATATTCCCCATTGCTCAATACTGCTTAATATTTTTAGTATTCCTTTTTTCTTCCTACATTCCCAAAGAACACAGATGCTAATTTGTCTCATTCTTTTTGTTGGGACTTTTAGCACAAAAGCAAACTTACCCTGGAGGCACGAGGATATGGATAATTATAACAATTCATAAATGCTTTAATGTTGACCTAAGTACCAGAATAATTACTGTTAAAGGCATGCCAGCATCTTTTATATCATAGATCTATGTAAAATAAATTCAGTAGGTTTTTTCCAAAAATATGTACATAATAATAAGTAAGTATAACTCTTTAAATGACAATATACATTTTGGAAGAAATGATAGCAGCTGCACAAGGTACATGTTTCCAACCAATGAATAAATATACTTGAAAGAAATATAATTGTGTGTATTCGTTTTTCATTGCTATTGTAACAAATTACCAAAAAATGATTGCCTTAAACACAAGTGTATTTTCTTTTCTTTTTTTTTTTTTTAAAAAGATGACCGGTAAGGGGATCTCAACCCTTGGCTTGGTGTTGTCAGCACCACGCTCATCCAGTGAGCGAACCGGCCATCCCTATGTGGGATCCAAACCCGGGGCCTCTACCGAGTGAGCCACGGGCCGGCCCCACAAGTGTATTTTCTTACACTTATAAATATCAGAAGTCTGAAATGGGTCACGAAGACCTAATCAAGATGTCAGCACATCTACATTCTTTTTTAGAGTCTCTATGAGAGAATTCATTCCTTTGTTTTTTCAAGAATCTAGATGTTGCTTGTACCTCTTGGTTTATGGACTTAGTCTTCTACCTTCAACGCCTGAAATGTCAGTGTTTTTTACACTGCCGTTTCTTTGGTTCTCTTTTCTGACTTTCCCTTCCACTTTCAAGGATGCTTGTAATTACATTGGATCCTCTGGGATAATCTAGAATAATCTCTTTATTTTAAGGTCAACTGATTAGCAACCTTAATTCCATCTGCAACAGTAATTCCGTCTTTGCCATGTAACCTTACATATTTACAAGTTCCAGGAATTAAGACATAGAAATCCTTGGGGAGAAGGGGAGTGGAGCTATTATTCTGCCTATGATGCCGTGTTATATAATTAACAAGTTAATTATATTAAGTTATATAATTAACTTAAAGGGAAAAAGACTGTAGGAAAGAGCTTTGTAGAACATAATAAGGATTTTAGACTGTATCATAAATGGGAACAAATTAAAGCATTAAGTAGTAGAAACATCAATTTTTATTTTGCAAGGATTACTTATATACACTTTAGAGAATTAGTAGAAAGGATTAAGAGTAAATCTGCTGATAAATTGGATGAAGGTATGAAAAAAAGAAAAAAGTAATAGAGCACAGATCCTATATTAAAGTGTTTAATTCAAATTTTGGATTACCACTTAACTAGCTGTGTAACCTCAGAAAATGCTGTCTCAGTTTTCTCATGGATAAATTGAGGATGATAATGGTACCTAACTCATAGTTTGCTGTTTGTTTTTAATAAAACTATGGTAATGCATGCAAAAACTAATAGTATATGAATCCCTTAATAAATGTTAGTTGAACAGTTATGATGGAGGTAGAAATTGCTAAATTACTGAATATGGATTCTGACAAATGTTGATAATGACTTTCAAGTTCCTGAAAACTGAGCTTTATTTAATGGTAAAGACTGGAGTTGAAGCATGTGTGGTTAAAGTATATCAAGTCTTTGCTTTTATATATGATATACTTGAGATAAACCTAAGCACAGATGTTGAGAAGCTGCATGTAAATTTTGTTGCTCAAATGCATATTTGAGATTGAGAGAATCAGTAGGCGTCGGCAAATGCCAGGGCTGTCTTACTTCACATAGAAGAAGCTATGGGTTGTAATATGCACTAAGAGTATTTATTCACTACGAAGGAAGGAAGGAAGGAAGGAAGGAAGGAAGGAAGGAAGGAAGGAAGGAAGGAAG
>NW_007729743.1:33018-33792 GCF_000696425.1 Galeopterus variegatus | reverse complement strand
GCAAATGCCAGGGCTGTCTTACTTCACATAGAAGAAGCTATGGGTTGTAATATGCACTAAGAGTATTTATTCACTACGAAGGAAGGAAGGAAGGAAGGAAGGAAGGAAGGAAGGAAGGAAGGAAGGAAGGAAGATTGCCAATGAAACTATGGTATGCAATTAATGTACAGATGAGACACTTTTTTGATGTTAAAATGTAAAGGGAATTTGCAGGTTAGAGTCAATATCATTGAGCTGACAATTTTTGACAACTTGTGAGAAGATTAAATCATCTAGGTAAGTAATATAGAGTAAAAAGTAAAGCTTTGGGGGGAAATATAACACATTAGGGTAGAGTCTGATGAATGAGAAATGAATAAATATAATTTATGGATATAGTCAATTCTTTTTTGAAACTTGGCTGTTAATAGAAAGGAACTGGATGAGCGCATGGTATCTAGTGACCATGGGAGCAATCAGCATATGTGTGAATATCAAAGATCGATAGAAAAGAACCAGAAGGGAGAAAACAATTACATAAAAGAAAGGGGAATAATAAACTGAACAATACCCTGCATGAGCAAGTTGCATGGAGAGCAGTGGATGGCTTCCAGGACACACGTGGGGAGATCTTTTCCCTGACTGGAGAGTTGATTCTGCAAGTGTAACAAAAGGGAAGGAAAGAGTCTGTACAGAGATGTTGAAGTGAGGTGGAGGCAGGAGGGTGAGGAAGTTTCATCAAATGGTTCAATTTTGGTCAGCAAAAGATGAGGCAAGATCATCTACTGAGGGTAA
>NW_007729743.1:30651-32658 GCF_000696425.1 Galeopterus variegatus | reverse complement strand
TTCATCAAATGGTTCAATTTTGGTCAGCAAAAGATGAGGCAAGATCATCTACTGAGGGTAAAGCAGCTGAAATAACATTCAGGGGCTCCGTGAGTGAAAACGATTATATTAAAGAGCAAATGAATGAATTCAGTAAAAGAAATGTATGAATTTGGACAAGTAAAATTGAAAATCCTATTAAAAGCAGTGATTAAAAAAAATAACTTTGTAGAGATATTATAAAGATTAACTTTTTGGCCTGGAATACAATAATGCAACTATTATTACTCTTATTATGTAACCAATTCTGGATTATAAAATATCATTCCATGGCATTAAGCTACTTTGGTGCGAAAGAATAGCTTTGTTTAGGATTGGGATTCAGGAGATAGGAAAAAGAACAACAGCTTTAGGAAATTTGCCTAAGGGTGAGGATGGTGTCCAATCATAGAACCCAAACTGGGCAAAGGAGTGTGTATGTCACTTTATCCACATAGATTGACATGGATACACCTGGGCCAAGAAAAGGAATCAGGACAAAGGAGTTGCTATAAGTCGTGTACTAGAATCATAACAAATCAGACTATCCAAGAGATCAATAGGTGACAATACTGAAGTTGCACATATAATTAGATGTCAGGAGCTTCAAAAGAGTTGATAGTTTAATAAGTCAGAAGAGAGATAATGATTAGACAGAAGTATGGAAACTGTGACAGGTTAGCAACATCTAACATTTCATTTGGATTGTGGTGCCTGTAAGAAAGAGGAAAAAGTTAAACGTGTGGCAGTTCGTGCCTAACCATGTAGAGTTTCATATCAAGTGTTAACAACATGCTGGTCATTAAACCAGTTCTAGGAAGCTGAGAAGGGCAGGAAAGGCCAGTCTCCACCCTCAGGCATCTGCCATGCTGGTGAGAAGAACAGATGAGAACAATGGCCAGAGCAGCCAAGGAAGAAACACAAAATATTTTATGAAGCCACATAAAGGAAGACCCTGAGTCACTCTGAGACCTAAGGGTGTGGTAGGTGTCAGCCAAGCATGGAGCATGGGGATGGTGTCTTGGGCAGAGGGAAGATCATATGTAACAGCTATGAACAGAACAGAATGCAACACTCTGAAAATTAAAAGATATTTGGGCCCAAGTGTTGAGGGGGAAAACAATGAGTGTTGAATGATGAGGCTGGTGATATAGGCAAGGGTCAAATGGCATGAAGCATTGCAATTTGGGAAGAATTTTGTATTCATACTTAAATGAGTGGGAACTGTGTTATAGTTTTACATAGGAAGACATATGATGAGACTTTCAGTAAAAAAAAAAAAACACACACACACACTTGCTGCATTGCGGACAGTAACCTGAGGGCAGGTGACATTAGAGACCTACTACGGAAGTATAGTCAGGGAGGTNGACACTGAGGGTTGCGATCCGTTGCCAGACACAAAAAAAGACAAAAAGGAAAAAAAAAAAACAAAAACACACTTGCTGCATTGTGGACAGTAACCTGAGGGCAGGTGACATTAGAGACCTACTACGGAAGTATAGTCAGGGAGGTGATAGATCTCAAAAGAAGAAGATGAAGTGTGGTGTGTGTGCATGTGTATGGTATAAACATACTTGTAAGAATACATATGGAAAATCTCTCTTTCTCTCTGTATGTGTGCCTGTCTCTCTATCTCTGTATCTCTCTCTCTCTCTCTCTCTCTCTCTTTCTGCCTCTCTCTCTCACATACACATACAAATGCAAACAGAGTACAATCATCAGAACTTGGGGATTAATGAGAAGTGGGAGAATAGATTATAATTCAATTGAGTTAGATACTGCAGATACTACCTAAAACCATAAGCACAAAAAGTTACATTTATCCATAAGTAGAACTAAATTGAAATTAATAATCAAGTCAAGGATATTTAAGCCAAACAGCCAAAGTGATCCTGAACAAAAAAATAAAACCAGAGGCATTACACTAACTTCTAGCTATACTACAAAGCTATAGTAACCAAAATAGCATGCTATTGGCATAAAAAC
>NW_007729743.1:18775-30106 GCF_000696425.1 Galeopterus variegatus | reverse complement strand
CGGAAGTATAGTCAGGGAGGTGATAGATCTCAAAAGAAGAAGATGAAGTGTGGTGTGTGTGTGTGTGTGTGTGGTATAAACATACTTGTAAGAATACATATGGAAAATCTTTCTCTCTGTATGTGTGCCTGTCTCTCTATCTCTGTATCTCTCTCTCTCTCTCTCTTTTTCTGCCTCTCTCTCTCACATACATGTACAAATGCATACAGAGTACAATCATCAGAACTTGGGGATTAATGGGAAGTGGTAGAATAGATTATAATCCAATTGATTTAGACACTGCAGATACTACCTGTAACCATAAGCACAAAAAGTTACATTTATCCATAAGTAGAACTAAATTGAAATTAATATTCAAGTGAAGGATATTTAAGCCAAACAGCCAAAGTGATCCTGAACAAAAAAATAAAACCATAGCTATAACTTCTAGCTATACTACAAAGCTATAGTAACCAAAATAGCATGCTATTGGCATAAAAACAGACACATGTACCAATGGAATAGAACAGAGAACCCAGAAATCAACCCAGCTACTTACAGCCAGCTGATTTTTGACAAAGGTACCAAGAACATACATTAGGGAAAGGACAGTCTCTTCAGTAAATAGTTCTGGGAAAAGTGGATATCCATGTGTAGAAGAATAAAACTAAACCCATACTTCTTGCCCTATAGCAAAAGCAACTCAAAATGGATTAATGACTTAAATATAAGACCTGAAACTATAAAACTCCTAAAAGAAAATATATGGGAAACATTTCAAGAGGTATAGGACAGGGCAAAGACTTTATGAATATGACCAACAAGGCACAGGAAACAAAAAGAACAATAAACAAATGGGATTATATCAACCTAAAAACTTCTGCACAGAAAAGGAAACAATCAACGGAATAAAACAGCAACCTCAACAACCTACAGAATGGGAGTAATATTTGCAAACTATGTATCCAGCAGGGGATTAATATACAAAATATACAAGGAACTCAAATGACTTCACAGTAAAAAAAAAAAACCCCGAAACAATCCTATTAAAAATGGGCAAAGAGCTGAAGAGATACTTTTTAAAGGAAGACAAACAAATGGCCAACAGATACAACAACAACAACAACAAAATGCTCAATATCAGTAATCATTGAGGAAGTGCAAATCAAAACTACAATGACATATCATCTCACCCCGATAAGACTGGCTATTATAAAAAAAAAAAAAAAAACTGAGAATAACAGATGCTGACAAGGATGTGTAGAAAGAGAACTCTTTAACATTGTTGGTGGGACTGTAAATTAGTACAGCCACTATGGAAAACAGTATGGAGGTTCCTCAAACAACTACAGATAGAACTGACATATGATCCAGCAATCCCACTTCTGTGTATATACCCAAAGGAAGGAAATCATCATGTCTAAGGGATACCTGCACTCCCATGATTATTGCCGCTCTATTTACAAGAGCCAAGATATGGAACCAACCTAAACATACATCAACAGACGACTGGATAAGGAAAATATGGCATACATACACACTGGAATACTACTTCACCATAAAAAAGAATGAAATTTTGCCATTTGGAGCAACATGGATTAGCTTGGAGAGAATTATGTTAAGCAAAATTAGCCAGGCAGAGGGGGTGGGGGGTTAGTGAGTAATTGGGTAAGGGGTGCTAAGAATAATTACGGTTTGTAATGATGAACATGCTAATAATATTGATTTGATCATCACATACTGTACACAAATACTGATGGTCAACTCTGTACCCCATAAATATGTATAATAAATTATGTTTCAGTTAAAAAAATGCATTTTAAAAAACAGATATTTAAGTATTTTTGAAAATATAAATAGCAGTTCTACAGTGACATTAAAATCTAAGTGAAATTCCACCACAAATTACTAAAAATGTATTAGTTTATGTGAAAGAACTGAAAATGAAGAAATTGCAAGGTGTAATTTATAAAGATACTCTTCAGTCTCCACTGAAAAAAAAACAATTTAACTGAATCAATAACAACCTTTGAAGAACATGGCTTTGCCAACAGAGTTGCTCTTCCGCATCTCCCTTTATTAGAGGGCTTATATGCATTTCTCTATACCTTTTAGCTTACTAAAATATTTATTGACTAAAATGCCCATAGAGATAACTTTTTCATCTCACTTTAGCCCAGCTTCCATTTTGAAGCATTTCACCTCCAAAATGTGTTATGATATTTGTGTCACATTCCCTTGACCACATATCTCATATTTGACAGAATATTTTCTCCATCTCTATCCTGACCTCAACTTTTTAAATCTCATCAGGTGTGATTAAACCAGGTTTTTCAGCCTAATACCACTCTGCACACTAGATCTTATCTTGAACTATTTATATTAATATATAAAAATTGTTTTCCCTAGCATGGTAAAGAAATATGATTAAAATTATTTTAACAAGAGTGCCCAAACCACATCTTTCATTGGTTATATCTTCTATTTAGATCATAAACTGATGCTGAGAATTAATGGCTTAGTTGATACAAATATATGAGTATTCATAAAATGTCAACAGTATGAGACTCAGTCCTCACTTACTCTGAGTTTTTCCATAAATTAGGCAGTCAGAATTCAAGTAAAATTGATTTATTTTCAAAATTTGAAAATGTATTAATCATATTTTGTCATTTTTAAATCACATTTCTTGCTAACACTTCCAGATATTTCAGGAGGTGAGAAAGACTGTCTTCATGAACTGAGTATAAGAATCAATAGGCCCATCTTTTAAACTACACCATATTTACGATTCCTGACAGTGAGAGGGGAAAAGAGTGGCAGGTTCCACTACTATCTGTAATGCCAGTTTAGAGCTTATGTAAGCAAAGAACAAAGTCAATGAAAAGTCTGATCTTCTCCTAAGAGGGAGTTTTAAAAGTTCAGAGATGATCTTGGTTACATATGCTGTTGAGTCAAATCATTCTAACATTGCAATAGAGGTTCTTGAAAATAAAATGTTCAATACATGTCTATGTATGAAGGATCTAATCCATTTATAGACTGGAACATTCCATTTGCATTTTGCTTAAAAGCTATGCAGAGCTGATTGAAACAAGTTACCTTTGACAAGAGAATGGATTTATGCAGTAATTCAAGTAGCTGCAGGAGCAAGTTTTTATCATGGCTGACCTAGTGTAAACCAATACTTTCCCTTTGGAAATACTCTGACTTGAATTCTCATTAAGCAATGTAAAACATCACACTCTGAACGTAGTATGTATTCTAGAAATAAAAGCGATTAAGTTTTCAGCAACCATGGAAAGCCTATAATTTATATCCTAGATGATGAGTCTTTGATGGCTTTAAAACTGATTACATTTACATTTTTTGATTTAATCATTTCTGTTAGCATTACAAAATGATAGTGCATTGTTATATGTGAGCAAATCTCATCTTTCTGACTTGCGAAAAATGAAAATAGTAGGACAAAGTTTCTCTGATTATGCTCCCTTCTGTGTTACTGTAAATACCTAAAAGTTTGTACAATTTCTTTTGAAATTTGCATTATATTTAGTCTTTAATTCAGTGCAATGTCTATGAGCTTTAGGATTCAGTACCACTCATTATAAAGTGACACTTGTGATCTAATTTTCAAAACTTCATGGAATTGAAGACTGCAAAACTAACATCATCTTGTGAGTATGGTAACTTAAGATAATGAATTTAGATTATGAGATGTTGATTGAGTAACACCAAAATAATACAAATATGTACTAAATTGATGTTTAAAGTATGGCTAGTATACATATTTTAATTATTTCCTAGAAAAGAGAATTCAATTTATAAATGTGTGGTTTTTGCTGCTTGAAATCTAAGGGTGTACTGTGATGATCTTCCAAATTGAGAATACACAACCAAGACAATATAAGAGCTATCGTGACTTTAAAAAAATTGTGAATAGTGGTGATAAATATTTCAGTCCTACCCACAAAATTGGCATAGTTACCCTGATCAAATAATTATGTCCGTTTTTATATATTCAATAAAACTGTAGGTGAGTCAACAGAGTAAGTTGAGTTTTCACTCAACTGATGACTATTTGAATGTCTACAAAAAGCTGAATCTATCTTCACCTTTTCTTTGAGGTGAGGTGAGTTGCAATCGTATTTTTATATGTTATCAACAACATACTGGATCATTTCTCACCCAGAGTCTTTCCATATGCTAGCCTCTCTCTGGTCAATGCATGGAGGTGAAAGGGATCAAATTTTACATGAACTAGGCTAATAATTTTTGCTTAAAATGCTTCAAGGTCTTCATATCATGATTTCTTTTAAAGGGAATATTCTTTACTTTCACCTTTAACACAGAATATGAGTTGTCGTCAAGCTCGCACCCACTTTTTTCCTGCCACATTCCCCCTCATTCTCAGCCCATCAGCCATGCTGCTCTTGTATCCTATCCCAAACATGCTCAGCTCTTTCCAGTCCCACTATTTCAGCCCTTGCTTTTCTGCTGCCTGAAAATTTCTTACTAAGGATTGTCACAATGACTCCCAGTTCCATTTTAAGAAAACTTGGTACAAAAATCACTTCTTCAAATAGACTATACCTGGTTATTCAAACTAAGGTTACATCCCCAACATTATTTCCTCTCTGATATCTTGCCTTAATTTCTTCATAGTATTCATGACTAGAGAGATCTATATCATTAATTTATTTATATTCTTATTGTCTATGGTTACAGGATGGTTGCTCTGAGCGTGCTTTTTTATACATTGTTATGTTTACAAACATTAAGACTGCCTGGCAAGTAAAGAGCAATTAATTTTTAATTTTTGCCAAAAGGTTACATGAGGTAAAAATTGACTGTTATTCTGTTGAATAGAAACTCTACCACAAACATTAGACAATGAGTATATTTCTACAGTGCTATGCATAAATGTAATATTTTATTTAAACTTTGAAAAATTTTTAAGTTAACATCCAAAGAAAATTGAATTTCCTTGGAGACATCACCTGAACTTGAATCCTAATACCTACTGCAGTGTCTTACCAATAAAAATTCACTAGAAATATATATTTGTGGGGTTTTTTTTTAGCTTAATATGACAAAAGTCAGTCCTATATTTAAGATAATGTGAAGGCTGAGTCAGATTTATTGACAACTTCAACTTTGAATAATTGGTCTCAAACAAAGTTAGCTGGCCATTGACTTGATATAATAATTTATTCTTTAATAATTATTAAACATATGTTGTCTGAAGTAAATAGTAAAAATAAATTCTACTGCCTTTATATAAGATAACATAGAAGCATAAGACATGCTTTCTAACTCTGAAAAGTTGGACTATAGCAGAGAAGACAATGTGAGCAACTTCTAAGTAGCAATATATCAAAACACTTAAGCATTAATTTCATTCAAAGATATATTTCTTGAGCATTTATTATGCATCTGTACTATTCTAGGCACCTTCCCACAGAGATCTTAGATTCTAGTAGGGCAACACAATCAGTAAAGACAGAGACAAGTAAGTGAATAACTAATGTCGTAAAACGAGAGGTACAGTGCAGAAAACAGCAGGTGATAGGAGTGTGACTGAGTGTGGAGGCATAAGGTGAAGTTGCACTGACTTTAAAATTGTAAGTTTCTTAAGGGAATACCTTGTCCTAGTCAACATTGCTTCCTCAGTGACTCCAAAACATTAAGAAGCAATATTAAATTTTACCTGTATTAGAACTGTACTGTGTATTTTTTATTATTTTGCACTGCCACATCCCTAATGTCTAGAATAGTGACTGAAACATTGTTGGTAAGTTTGCTGAATGAATGAATGGATGAACGAGTGCCCTGTTTGTAAATGAAAACAAGAAAAAAAAGACATGGAAAGAAGGCTGAACCATCTGCAAACAAACAGGGAAAGTAAGATTTGATCTGTAAATGTATAAATTATACTCAATTATTTATCTTAACAAAAATAGTTATGTTAATGGGTTGCAAGCTAATTTTTAATTTTATACTTATGTTATTCATGATATTTATATTTATACACTTTTTGTTTTATTTACAATTGATTACACACTGGACCCAAGATACAATTTTATCATTTCCCCATAATAAAGTTTAATTCTCTCTCTCTCTCTCTCTCTCTCTCTCTCACACACTGCCACACACAAACACACACACACATACATCATGAACTTAAATAGAAAAACCATATTTTATTCACTCTAGTAAGTTATTCATTAAGTGAGTAGATATCATTAAAATTCAAGGTGTAAATAACAGCTTCACTGTAGATTAGGGGGTGTGAATGAATAGCATAAATGGGAAGAAAGATTTATCATTGTCAATGTTAGTGAACATATTAATTAGTGTAAGGTTAACAATTGTACCCATATATCATTAAACCACACCAATTAAAAAATGCAGAAACACACAAGTGTTTGTTTAGACAGAAAATAAAATAAAAAGGACTATTCTAAACTTCAGTTATTACTACATATGCATAATCAACAGGAAGTTAAAAAGTATCCAGCAGTAAAGACACCTTATAGACTTTTAAACTAATCTATTATAAGTTTATGTGGGTATCAATAGAAATATTTTAAGAGCATTTCGATGAAAGTTATGACAGTACTCCAAAACTGGATATTGACAATGGAAGGGAAGAAAGAGGAAAAATGATCTCCAACATGGTTGTCAATGTGGATTTGATGTCAGAGTGATGGTGCCATCAATCAAAATGGGGAAATCAAAATAGAGCACAATTTTTATCAGAAGATACTAAGTATAGTTTTACCCAATAATTAGTCCTGAGTATGTTTTTTTAGAAAATTTAAATTGCTTGCTACAACCACACAACTAATAAATTGTGTAGGTAATTTCCATCCTCCTATTGGCTAATCCACCTCATTTCAACTATATAATTTTGCTTCTCCATGCCATCTGGAAGACTTAAATTTAGCTAATTATAAGCATATACAGCCTCTTATGATGAATTAACCTACCACTAAGTACAAATTAACCATTCCAAACTGAATATACCCAACTGAAGAGATACAGAGCAGACAGGAAGTCAGAAGCAAAGCTATCCCCATTCTTTAAGAACACACTTGAACTGGGAGTAAAATGCTTCCCAAGCCAAACTTACTGTGTCATGGATTTCATCAGGACTTTTTTTTTTATAAACGAAGTATTTCATGTTTCTAAACATTTTAAGACTTCCATATGTCCCTAGACTTACGATGGGGTAATCTCCCAATAAATCCACCCTAAGTTGAAAATATCCTTAAGTCAGAAATACATGTAATACACTTAAACTACTGAACATCACAGCTCAGCCTAGACTGCCGTAAATATGCTTAGAACACACTTTCATTATCCTTCACTTGGACAAAATCATCTAACACAAAGACTATTTTATAGTAGGGTGTTGAATACCTGATGCAGTACTGAAAGTGAAAAAAAAATGGTTGTATGGGTACTTGAAGTAAAGTTTCTGCTGAATGGTTATGGCTTTGCACTATCTTAAAGTTGAAAAATTATGTCAAACCATCTTAAGTTGGAGACCCTCTGTATTTATAAATCCAAACATTTTGGGAAAAATGATAGTTTTCGGCAGAATCTATTTTTTTTAAGTAACCTGGAATTTGTTTTTGTTGTTATTCTAGTCTTGCTAATTTGTAAGCATGATAGAAGTAGTAACCTCATTTTGTAAAAAATGAAAGAACTATAATTTTACACTGTCTGTTAAGCATAAATATAGTAAATGAAGTGCCATATGGCTCATCATTATAAAAGTTAGCGTTTCCACTTGCTTTGTAAATCTCTTCAATTTTATGGAGCATAGGAAAAAAAAAAAACTAATTGCTAAATGGGGTCGCAGCTTTCTCTCTCTGAAGCACTAAACATTCATAAGCTTAATATGTGTTTTTGATTTTTTTTCCAAGAGAAAAGTAAACTACATTTGAAAATGAGAAGCGATCATGATGTAATTATTATTTTTTCCCCTGTTTTTATGACATGTACGTTTACTGGACAACTATCAAACAAATTTTGTTACTGTTCTTTTCAGCCAAATAAAATGGATTTATCAAAAACTACAGTGATGAGCCTTTTTAGTAACACAGTGTAAATTAGGATACAAATAAATGAGGACTTTCACAGGATCAGAATTAAACTCCTCACAAAATGGATATAAAGTAATTTAGGCACATAAATCAGTCAAAATATTTTAGGAAAGTAACAATATAACTTTTAATATCACACAGATAGACTTCAGGCTTTGATGGTAGTAGTGGAAGGTAGGGCTATGTGTGTGTTGAACAAAGTTGGCAATATATTATTATTTTATCTATAATTTCATGAGTCATTAATTGTGTTACAAGGATTTAGAAGTACTGATTATATGTTTTTCAAAAATGTTATTTAGAAAATGCAGCATGTGGTGTTTATCATGTTAAATAGCAAAAATATATTGTATTCATTTAACTTACATCGTTTTCATTTCTATTTTATGTTTCAAAAGGCTGTAATTGTCTTTGTATTATTTGCTTTTAAAGAAAGTGTGTGTATATATATATATATATATTGTATACACACATATATTATCATTATTAATGCACACTATCAACATAAAGAAAGTGAAAATCATATACACAGTAATAATATTAGTTTAATTCCAGATTTTAGATTAAGTAGTCACAAGTAAGACTACACAAAATAATATAAATTTCCTGGCAATTTATAACATTCTTTCAGTGTTGCAAAGACATTAACAAAATATCTGCTAAAAAGAAAAACTTTTGTTTAGACTGTGAATTGATTTATGTTTCTAACTATTGAATGCTAGATAAACTAGTGTTTTCTGCACCTTACTGTAAATACTGTAATTGGTATTAGAAATGATTTTTTATGCCAAATCCCATCATTTCTCATGATATCCTCTGTCAATGATTATAAACAAGAAAAACTTGTCTGGTTGTCAGATGGTGCAGACATGGGTGTTCTGATGCTAGTGCAGTTGGTAATTATCCTTTGAGCTGAAGGGATTGATCTGCATGGGGTGTTTCAAAATAAACCTTGAAAAACCAAAAAACTTTCTTCTGAATGATTAAATAAGTGGATTTTTTAAAAAATAAATTCATTAGGGGCATCTCTTTCTTTCAAGTAAAACTAAGAAAAATGTATTACATTCCTCCTTGTTCTTAGTATTGAATCAAATGCATATAGCTTCTGGAAATTGAGGTCTTCTTCAGTTTCCTCATAATACAAAATTTCACATTGCAATTTCTTTTTTTCCCATAAATTTCATTTGAGAATAAAATTTTGTGAAGGAAATATTCAGAAAGAAATCTTGTATTACAGCAAGTTCAGCAATACAGTTGTTCAATGGTGTTGTATTTATAGAAATAGGCCAACCATCCATGCATGCATGCATGCATGCAGTGACCATTTACTGGATTTGCAATGTGCCAGGAAATGTACTAAGGCTCACTATACACAATGGTGGACAGGAGGGCAGAAGAGGATGTGGCCCCTGCCTGTGTGAAGATTGCAATTTAGTGCACTAATCAGATATTCTGTAATTCTCTCATTTTTTTGGTAATTGCACTATTGCCTTTGTTGTCCTTTTGCATTTATTCCTACTTTTCCCAGAATTAGAGTGGGCACAAACTAAAAATAAACAAAATTTAAGGTTTGATGGACTATTCTTTCCTGTGAACATAATCATACTTTCCCATCAACTAGCATTAACTTATTCCCGAAAACCTGGAATCAGCAAGGGAACTGGCAAGAGGATTTACAAAAAGGAGGAACTGATAACCTTTAGGAAAAGAACTAAAAATGCTAAAAAAAAATGTTAAAAGGATTTCTAGAACTATATTATCTAAAGAAGCTTTTATTGTTACAGTTATTGGGAAGAAATGCGTTTGTATCTTTCAGTAATTTTGGCATTTTTATCCCTCATGTTTAGAATTTTTGGAAGAATTTTATCATATTAATAGAAACACTTGTTTTTCTGATTTTCAATGTTTTCATTAGTGATGATTTGGTATTCTTATTTCAAATAAAAAAGTATAATAACAAAACAATTCACTTTCAGTTTATGGAGTTTCTATGCTCCATATCGAATATTTAGAGAAATTTTGGTTATATAATAGAATAATTGTACAATATTAAATATAAACATTATTTAAGTGACATTATTTGCATATGTTTCAGCTCGTCTGGAAGAATTAACAGAATAAAGACAAAAGCCCTGGGGAAAAATATTCCTTTTAGTATTATCTAGTACATTGTCTCTTTTTCATTAAGACCGCTCTTTATTGCTTTAGCATATTGTCATTAAAGGGGGAAATTTCAGAAAAATAGAAAAAAAAGTCAGTCCTGAAATAATCCTGAAATATATGTATAGTTGCTCAAATAATTAAATTAGATTTACATGAATAATATTTTTCACTAAATATTGAAAATCAATCTTGATCTCCTGGTATTTATTACCTTATTGTTAGCTAAATAGTTGTGTTGCAGCACAGGTATTACTGCCACTATTGGAAACTAAAAAGTTTTGCCTATAGTTAGGCAGTTTCATAAATTTATTATTTGGAATGTTTCAAATGTAGATTACAAAAGACTTCTTATGATCTTAAACATTTTTAAAGCAACAACTAACTACATGATTTATGAATTTAATAACAAATACTTATGGAGATAAATCCACATAAGTACACAAAGGTAACTGAATAAATCATTATGCTTCAATTTGAGTCATGAAAGGAAATGTAAATAAAAATAGTGTCTTTCCCTGGTATTGTCTGAATAGACAATTTTGTTATCACTTTAGAGATCATGCATTCTGTACGTACTTTTTTATTTCCTGGAAGTCAGTTTAGTATTCTAATTAATAATGATTTCTTCTTAGAAAAGTATCTCTAATAATCAAAGGGTCAGGTGCTAAATGCTGTCATTCTGTGTTCATGATTAGTTTTAAGTTTGCCCTTATTCATTATGATAATTTTACTATTAACTCATGTTCTGTTCCTTTGTTCAGATCATGTAGTCATTGCACATTGTGTTGCAGTTTTCATTTAGAAAATGTATTTGCTTATTAAATTTTGAAATGTCTTAGCTAGAAGACATATAAATATTCTAATTTAAGAAGTCTTTTTATCCAAGTTCTTTGTTAAACAGCTGCATGATGATGCTTTTAGATCCCCTTGGACAATGATAATTAAAAATAACTCTTAGTAATCATGGGCATTCCATGTATTTTATTATCTCAAATATGGAACACAGCAAACAATTCCATGCATATTCTTTGATACCAATTTTTTTTTTTTTTTTTTGTCCTTTTGAGACCGGCCG
>NW_007729743.1:15963-17705 GCF_000696425.1 Galeopterus variegatus | reverse complement strand
GGTGACATTTGATTGCATGAAGAAAGATGTATTCAGACCCTGGTTTCACTAATGTTAAAAGGGCAGATGTTACCTAAGTCTATCACTTATAGCTCTATCACTCCAAATTCCACTTCTGTCTTTCACATGTCCTTTTCTGTGTGTCCTCTATGCTTCTTATAAGGACAACACTCATCACATTTAAAGCCCAGTTTAATCCAGTATCACCTCATCCTAATTTGATTACATCTGCAAAGTCCCTATTTCCAAATAAAGTCACATTCATAGGTGCCAGGCAGGTGTAAGGGCATAAACACATCTTTCAAGAGAACATAATTAAATCCACTGCACTGACAAACATGCAGACCTCTAAATGAAAGCAAATCTGCCTCAAGGAAAAGAGTTAGCATTGCTTTTGTGCCCCAATATCAGAGTCTTAGAGTGCATCATTGAGAAGAAACTGATGTGCAGTTATTCAGAAGCTGATTGTAAAAAAGAAAGGACTTTGCCCTTTTCTTCCTTTCATTTAAAAAATTTTAAACATACAAAGGAGTTTCAACTCCCAAAAACTCAATTCAGTCCAGAAAAAGCAAAAGCTAGCTTTTATGGAAGGGGCTGGCATATTTCAGATTGGGTTAGAGTTAAGCAGGTCAGTTGTAACAAAGGCAAGACAACTCTGACCAATGCAGTTGTGGGACACAACTTTTAAAGAAACATTTCTAGTAAGATATTTATAACATTTTTTTTCAAATTAACCCTAAAAACTTACTTCATATTCAAGAGATCAAACAAATGCAGGAAAATATGCTGCTCCAGATAAAGAGAATGGTCCTTGATAAAACCTGTTAGAGACTGAAAATTTCGTTAGTAGTCTAAGGGTTAAATGCTATCCCCTACAATTTAAAACCTGATAGAACCATCATAGAAGAAATAAGATCATCAATGATGTGAAAACAGACACACTCTGATAGTTGGCAAACACCTATCTTTAAGATACACCTCTACTTCCAAGATAGGTACAGGTATTTTAGTTAAAATACCTGGATACTTTATATAAAATATGTGATATAAAAGAAGGGTATCACTGCCCTAAAAAATTCAGGAAACAAGGTTCAAAGATCACATCAACATATGTTCGGTTTAATAAATAATAATATGAATTTCAGAATCAGAAAAACCTTCACTTATGTCTTGACTTTTGCACATAGCAGGTGTATAACTTTGGACAAATTAGTTTATCATAATAAGCCTCACTTCTGTCATGTATACAACTTGGATAATAATACACATATCATGGTGGTAAGAAAATAGTAGTTAATGTTTGTGTCTCTCTGTGTGCTGTGTATATGTTTGTGGGTATGTGTATGTTTATGTCAAAGAGCCTAAAGCTTACCAAAACAAGGGTTCAGCAATTGTTATATTTGCATTAATATCATCATATATAGAAGAATTACTTTCTAAAAAAAAAAGGAAATTTTTAGTTTTTATATTTTGTACTATATAGAAAATGTAAGCTGTGATGAAATTGGTGTGGCTATATAGGGAAGTAATGCAGAAAAAAAAGTAAAAGGAAAATTCATACTTCACGTTAAATATATAGCACAGATAGCTGGAGCACAATTGGCCGTGCAAAAAATAAATTCATTATAGGAAGGGCAAAAATAAATAATGCAGAGGAAGAGGACACAGAAATGAAAATAACGCTAGGAATGAAGATAGCTAAAAAAGCCTAATTTGTACCCCACTTCATAAATAAGGGAATG
>NW_007729743.1:12314-14551 GCF_000696425.1 Galeopterus variegatus | reverse complement strand
AAAAAAATATAAATATAAACTGGAAAATTATCTGAAATTAATATAGGGAACTTCTATTTTCCGTGTATGTAATAGTCTCTTGACATCTAAAATTACTATGGGGAAATTATGTTTATCAGAAAGATATTAGTAATTATTGATTGCTCACTTATTGAAGGGTAACTAAAAATATAAAGTGAAGCTTCTGATGAAAATATATTGTATTTTAAAAGTAAATGAATCTCTCAGTTCTAAGCAAAGAACATTCCAGGGACCATTCTCTTTTTCTTCTTATATAAAAAATATTTACACAGATTTCTTTGGGTTTGAGTATTTTTGCATGTTAACCCACTACAGTAATTTTGAGTTTAAATGTTCTTATCACAATGAAATGATGAAATTTGGTGGTAATGAATTTGCTAACTATCCTTATTTGATCACTATACATTATATACATGTATTGAAATATAATTCTGTACCACATAAATATGTACAATGTTTCAATTAAAAAATAAATAAATAATTTAAAAGAAAGTGATTTCACAGAACTCTAGCTTCTTTGTTCTGAAAGGGAAAAAAAATGTCATTATTTATTCAACAAATGGATTGAATTTTTTACACTTTTTTATATGTATCATATTTGGCATATTCTAGGCACTGAATTACAGAAATAATCGGAGCAGACAATGTCTCTCTCCATACTTTGTTACATAGAGACAGAAATTGAATAATAAATCAGTAACTGGATAATTTGGTAAGTGCAGTAAAAAAAAAAAAATCATAATATGTTAGACAGCAAATATCTGGTGTAAAAGATTTTAGCTAGACCTGAGAGGACATGNATTCACAATGGCCAAGATATGGAACCAAGCTAAGTGTACATCAATAAATAAGTGTCCATCAGTAAATAAGTGGATAAAGAAAACATGGTATATATAAACAGTCAAATACTATTTAGCCTTAAAAAAGAAGACAATCCTGTCATTTATGCCAACATGGATGAATATGGAGGACATGACATTAACTGCAATAAGCCAGACACAGGAAGACAAATATTGCTTCATCTCACTTATATGTGGAATCAGAAAAAGCCAAACTCATAAAAGTAGAATGAACGGTAGTTATCAGGAGCCAGGGATGGGTGGGGGGATTGGAAAGATGGTGATG
The DNA here is from genome assembly GCF_000696425.1 of Galeopterus variegatus. Taxonomy (NCBI): domain Eukaryota; kingdom Metazoa; phylum Chordata; class Mammalia; order Dermoptera; family Cynocephalidae; genus Galeopterus; species Galeopterus variegatus. The sequence goes on along the minus strand of NW_007729743.1, from coordinate 13,405 downwards.
GTAAGACACAAATTTCAGTTCCACATAAGAAATAAATTCAAGAGATCAACAGCAAACATGTTAACAATGGTTATTAACAATGTACTGTATACTTGAAAATTGGTAAAGGAGTAGATTTTAAGTGTTTGAACCACAAATAAATATGTGAGTTAATACATATGTTAATTATCTTGATTTAGCCATTCCACAATGAACACATATTTCAAAATATCATGTTGTACACCACAAATATGTATAATCTTTGTCAGTTAAGAATAATAAATTAATTAATTAATCAGTAGATCAATACATAAATAAATGCAACCAAACCACAGCAACAGTAACANATCTAAATTTGTTATCTGTTAGATAGTTAACTCGACTTACGCCAATTGTTTTTAACTATGGAAATGATGATGAAGGACTGAAGAAAAAAATTCTCAAATTCTAATTCACAGTAATGACTATTTGACTGATAAAGTTCTAACTCTCAGCAATTGCCTCTATAACAATGATCAAATCGGCCTGAACAAAATTATTTTGTCTATTTTACAACTTCTTAATTATGATGTCACTATATACTGCACATTTAGAAACAACATTGTAATATTCTTATACTATTAAAATAATTAGTAGAAAATTAAGCTGTCCTACATGAAACCTTTAAAAAGATTGATAAAAATGTTTATATTCGTCATGTAGGTCTGATCTTCATTGTTTTCAATAAATCAGTAAGGGGAACACCAAGCTGTCAGCTGTCAGTGATATTATATTATATAAGAATATATGTATGTATGTATATATATATATAATGTGAAAAACATGTTATATTATATATGATTAAGAATCAGATAAAATACTTACATCATTTCATAATAGTCAATATTAGTGCAGCCATTGTGAAAACAGTGTGGGGGAAGGGTTTCCCTCAAAATATTAAAAACTGTACTGCCATATGATCCAGCAATCCCACTGCTGGGTACATATAAAGAAAAGAAATCAGTATGTTAAAGAGATACCTACACTCCCATGTTCACAATTTATTGGAATTATTCACAATGGCCAAGATATGGAACCAAGCTAAGTGTACATCAATAAATAAGTGTCCATCA
>NW_007729743.1:9400-10742 GCF_000696425.1 Galeopterus variegatus | reverse complement strand
ATCATTTACTTATGATTTACCTTATTATTATAATAATTATTACTTACTATTTATCTCATAAATACTGCCATCTTAATCAGAAATTTTGTCAGAGGAGGTTTGGGCCGCATCCTTGATTTTTTTTTTTTTTTTATTTTTTTTTTTTTACCGTGGTGCTGTGTTTTAGTCAGTCTTGCCACTAAAATTTTGGATTCATTTGAATAATAATTGAATTTTTCAGTCTTTCTGCAAGTCTCAGAATACCTGGGCTTTATTCTTTTACATTTCTTCTTTCATCTTGCCAATTACTTTCTAAACTCATTGGTTTCTATAAGTATTTTGCCAAGTGGAATCAAGAGCAACAATGTCAGCTACTAACATTGTTTTCCCTTCTCTTTACCTAAAGATATATGTTTATTAGATAGATTTTTTTCCTTCATATGTTAAGGCACTGAACATTTTACAAATGTCTTTCCACTGCACATTATATGGAGTTCTAGTTTCAAGCCTCTGATAACTGTGTCCTCAACACACACTGCCTGATCCCTGACCAATAACAAAGATAGATTTTCTGACTTTGGAAGCACCCTACTTCTAATCACTTATTTCTTTATTGGTCAACATTACATAAGTTATACAACGGTGAAAAAAGTCTTTGTGGCTTGCAACAAAAATGTTCATTTCTCTCGTATTACATTTCCATTGAGAATTGGCTTTAGATCTGCTTCATATCTCCTTCAATATACACTACTCTGTTTAAAGGACATGTTGTCTGGTACATACCTAGACTTACTGTAGAGAGAGAAATAAAAGCTGTGGTAGAGTCATAAAAGGAATCTCTTAAAATTTCTGGTAAAAAGTGGTACATGCTACTTTTGCTCAAATTTTGTTAACCAAAGCAAGTCATATCGTCAAGAATGACAAGAAAGGGAAGCAAAATTTAATCCTCCTTCTGGTTGAGAAATCACAAGACACATGGCAAAACCTGATGTCAGTGGATTGGCCAAATATGAAGCTCTTATGAAAGCAAAACAAAAACTGGAGAATGATGGCATAATTTACCACAGTCCCAGAACTAAATTCTAGTGGAAAAAAATTTTAGTCCAAAACAAGTTAAAGATACTGGGAAAAATCAGCATGACTACCTTAACAGAAATATCACCAAAATCAAGAAACTCATAAAAAATAAACATCAATATTTTCAAAATAAAATTCTACCTAAATATTTATCTGATTCTCATTTACTTTTAATAAATCATATAGCACCCTTAAATTAAGGTTTGAAAAGAAAACTATAAGTATGATGTATAGATTATACCTGTATACAAAATGTCAAATTAAATTTAAATATAGCTACAATACT
>NW_007729743.1:7469-8413 GCF_000696425.1 Galeopterus variegatus | reverse complement strand
AAAACATGTGAATGAGACCATCCAGTGCAAGCCAGTCTCTAGCCAGCCTGCCAATTTTAAGGATAGGGGAGACAAAACTTCTCTACCCTTTTAGGGTCCCTGGCTGGACGGGAGAATTAAATTGACATAGACACATTAACAGGAGAAAAGCATATAAATTTAATATAAGCTTTGCATGACAGAGCAGCACTCACAGGATGTGAAGACCCAAAGAAATGACAAAACCTACATGCTTTTGTATTAGGTTGAACAGAGAGGCAATGGTGAGAAAGTAACTAAATTACATGTGGAGGCTAAAGAAATAAGAATTATTTTGTCGAGAATTTTTGCATCTAAGTTCATCAAGGATATTGGCCTGTATTTTTCTTTTTGTTGTGTCCTTGTCTGATTTTAGTATCAGGTTGATATTGGCCTCATAGAGTAGGTATGGGAGAATACACTTTGCTTCAATTTTTTGGAATTGTTTGATGAGAATTGGTATTAGTTCCTCTTTAAAGGTTTGGTAGATTTCAGCAGTAAAGGCATAGAGTCCTAGGCTTTTCTTTGTTGGGATACTGCTGATTACTGAGTCAATTTCATTGCTCATTATTAGTCTGTTTAGATTTTCTACTTCCTCTAGGTTCAGTCTTGGTAGGTTGTATGTGTCCAGAAATTTTACCCATTATGCTCCAGGTTTTCCAATTTGTTGGTGTAGAGTTGTTCATAAGAGTCTCTAATGATTTTTTGTATTTCTTTGGTATCAGTTGTAATGTCTCCTTTTTAACTTTTGATTTTCTTTATTGGGGGTCTTCTCTCTTTTTCTCTTAATCTAGCTAATGGTTTGTTAATTTTATCATTTAAAAAAATCAACTTTTCATTTCACTGATCTTTTGTATCATTTTCGGGGGGGGTTCTCTATTTCATTTAGTTCTGCTCTTTATTATCTCCATCTTATAATTTGGGGA
>NW_007729743.1:4840-5923 GCF_000696425.1 Galeopterus variegatus | reverse complement strand
ATATTTTGGGTTGGCATATCTGCCACCCTTTATAAGGAACTCATTAGTGAGCCTAGCTGAAGTCAGCTGAGCTTGATAAAGAGGATAAAAACTATGCAGATCAATCATGAACAAAAATATTAATATTGTTTAAGCCAATACACTTTAGGATCTTCTGTAATGCAGCAAAATTTAGTCACTGTTATATTATTAGATACTTTAATAGAAATACACAAATTAATAGTTTTCAGGTCTCTGAAATATCTCAGAGTCTCTTCTTGTTGCCACGCTCTGGAATAGCAAGTTCCAAATTCTTTAATGTGTCTTTACCTTCCTTATACACAAGAAAGGTAGAGCAAGAAAGGTATATCTAATACACATANGATGTATAGATTATACCTGTATACAAAATGTCAAATTAAATTTAAATATAGCTACAATACTTTACTTGAAAATATAAGGCATTTTTGTTAACATAAATAAATACATCTTATGTAATTTGAATTATAATTTATGATTATGTAATCTAAACCACAATTTTAATTATGATTTTAATTCCTTTTTAATTCATAACAATAGGTTTTGATTTTAAAATTGAAAAAGTTTTAAATATGGGTGTGTTATGTTAGCAGAGTAGAGAAATAGTCACAAATTCTTGTTTTATCTATTAAACTCTTATCATGAGTCTGCAGAGCTCCTTTCATAAAAATGGAGACTTTCCCACCCCTTGAATCTGAGAGCCTTATCATTTGCTTTGGTGAATAAGAATTATTCATTTCGATACAGGCAAAAACTTGAAAAGTTTGTGGACCCTGGGACCTGCAGTCTTAATGTTCTTTGAAGACATCTGGCATGTGAAAAGTCCAGGAAAGGCTAGCCTACCGGATGATGGGAGATATGGCCTTCATTATCTCAGCCAAGAACCAGCAAATACAAAACATGTGAATGAGACCATCCAGTGCAAGCCAGTCTCTAGCCAGCCTGCCAATTTTAAGTATAGGGGAGACGAAACTTCTCTACCCTTTTAGGGTCCCTGGCTGGATGGGAGAATTAAATTGACATAGACACATTAACAGGAGAAAAGCATATAAATTTAATATAAGC
>NW_007729743.1:2544-3366 GCF_000696425.1 Galeopterus variegatus | reverse complement strand
GGGGGGGTTCTCTATTTCATTTAGTTCTGCTCTTTATTATCTCCATCTTATAATTTGGGGACTGCATTGCTCTTGTTTTTCTAGTTCCTTGAGGTGCAGCCTTAGGTTGTTTATTTGAAATCTTTCTACTTTTTTGATGTAAGCACTTATAGCAATGAACTTCCCTCAGTGCAGCTTTTGCAGTATTCCATAGGTTGTGGTATGTTGTGCTTCTATTTTCATTTGTTTCAAGGAAATTTTTGATTTTCTGCTTAACTTTTTCTGTGGCCCATTGACCACAGGAGCATGTCATTTAATTTCCATGTATTTATACAGTTTCCAGAGTTTTGCTTATTGTCGACTTCTAGTTTTATTTCATTGTGGTCTGAAGAGGTACTTGGTATGATTTCAATTTTTTAAATTTGTTGAGACTTCATTTGTGTCCTAACATGTGGTCTGTCTTGGAGAACAATCTGTGTGCTGATGAGAAAAATGTGTATTCAACACTTGTTGAATGAAATGTTCTATAAATGTCTGTCAGATCTATTTGGTGATTAAGTTCTGCAATGATGAATATGCTAATTATCATGATTTGATCAGTTTATACATATATTGAAATTGTTGAAATATAGTGTACACATATAATGAAATTAACTGTACCCCATAAGTATGTATAGTCAATACATTTCAATTAATTAAATACATAAATAAAAACATAAAGAATATTAATGTCTTAAAGTGTCTCCCCATAAATTATTTATCAATTACAAAGAAAAAATAGCAACTGTAGAACGGAGAAACCTGGCAGACACTGTTTTAACCAAGTGATCAAAGTGAACAGCA
>NW_007729743.1:0-840 GCF_000696425.1 Galeopterus variegatus | reverse complement strand
AAAAAAAAAAAAAAGAATATAATCACAGAGAAATGACTATGTTTTAGCAAGACAGCATTTTCAAATATATTCCAGTGTGCTCGAGACCTATAACAGACAAGAAAGATTGAAGTTAGCTTGTGCTTTAAATTACCTTAAGGTTATCTAGGACATTCTTTGAAGGCAATGTAATAGGACACTGAGTGTTTTGTTAGATCTGCAATAAGCAGTTTTATTTTACATCAATCAGAGGTGAGTTTAATAGTTTGACCTAATTTCTTATGAACAGAGCTCTTCGTGTAAAATACTTGAGAAGATTTTTTTCTAGTATACTCAAGGACATTAGGAAAATAGCACTTTATTATGGTTTTGCTCGTAGGTTCAGGAGTTGAACTATACTAAGTAAACTGTTCTTCATAAAATGCCCTTTTAATTTGCTGATTTTGCTCCCAAGACATACAAGTCTGCTGATACACTGATCACTAAGTTTTGTTGGGATAATTATTTCAAAATAATTTCCCTAAGTTGCAAGGCAGGTCAAAAGAGAAAAAAAAACTTACAAAGTTTAATGCCTAAAGAAAGGGCACTGGTAAATGTTTTCAAAATAATGATGTAGGCAGAATTTAAAAGGCAAGCTGATCTTAAATAGTTACTACGTTAAAACCATTGCCTACTTCTAAATAAATACTTTATTCTGAGCCCCTGAAGGGAATGATCTTAAAAGTATCTAGGATAAAATGCTTTATAAACCAATCTATGTGTAAAAATTTGTGCTAGAGAAATGTACTTCATCAACATGAAAAAATAAGAGCTTGGGATGGAAATGTTTAGTCCTAACATATTTTATTAATTTCTTTCCTT
>NW_007729742.1:286386-287624 GCF_000696425.1 Galeopterus variegatus | reverse complement strand
TTAGCAGTTGATTTAGCAAAATGGACATTATTGCTTAACTTTACAAAATAAGTTTCAATAAAATATCAAAGGATTAGAGTTTTAGTACAGTGGATTCAAGAGTATATTTAATGTAAATATATAAAGCCCATGAGTTATGACAATTCATTGGTACCTTTTCCTATATGGAGATCAGAAATAAGGCACTTTACATCATTAGGGAAGTGAGTTTCACAAATTATTATTTTTTCTTTTTTTCTGATATGGGATATATAAAGCACTGTTTTTTCTGAGGGAATGATATTTTTGAGAGAGGGTATTATCTAAAATGGTAAAATTCATGAAGATGTAAAAGGGATTGGGTTCCATAGCACAAATGCAGAGATTTCACACTGAATATCACATGGACACTTCTCCCATTTTAGCATGAGAAAAACATGAAAAGTTGAGCAAGAATATACAGTATAGGCGATTGTAGAGATGGAAATTTACAAAATTCATCATACTTTCTAGAACAGACTGTAAGTGTAATTGAAATGGAACCCCATGCCTCTCACAGATATAATGTGCTAACAGGGTATGCAGAACATGTCACTAAGGTATGAGACATTCTAACAACCTGTGGATACACATGCACAAATATGGCAGAAGATATTAATAGCACCCCATAGACTATGACTACAGAGCACAGATCATCCCCCCACATAGGAGAGTATTAGTAAAAATGAAACCTAAATAAGGGACAGAATATATTATTTCTAACCGTGTGATCAAAGCAAGGAGTCGACTGTTCTACACTGATTGTTCTAATAATGACTATATGTTCATTGAGACAAGGTTGACATGAAAAAGAAATTTAAAGAAGAAAAAGTATAAGTGTAACATAAATTTTATTCAGAGACACTAAATCCACACTTTGAGTTGTGGGAAAGATGTATTCATTTGTTTTTTCCTAAAGCATGAAGCCATGCTCTGCTGAAACCATTTTACTTTCTTTGATTTGAGTTCGCACCACGAAAAAACCTGATAATACCTTTCCCCAGAGGCCTGATGCTGAGAATGAGGGTTGAACTGCTTAGGAGACATGATAAGTCTTGTCACACAAGAGGGATAACATCCTTTGAAATGTAATCAGTTGGCTTTCTGGGGAAGTTAGTTGCCATTAACTTGTTTTTAAGAAACTGTTCGGTTTTTATTCCTCTAAGAAAATGGGTTTCTATATCTGAAAATTGGAGGGCCTAAAATTGGAACATTTTATT
>NW_007729742.1:284400-285440 GCF_000696425.1 Galeopterus variegatus | reverse complement strand
AAAGAAAGAAAGAAAGAAAGAAAGAAAGAAAGAAAGAAAGAAAGAGAAAGAAAAAGAAAGACTACAATAAAATGTTGAACTTTCACAAGGAGAGAACAGAACTAAAGGAGGGAAAGGCAGGGGCTGAGTGGGGTTAGGGAGTAATTGCTTAAGGGACACAAAGAATAATTACAATTTGTAATGGTGAACATGCTAATAATATTGATTTGATCATCGCATACTTTACACAAATACTTATAGTCCACTCTGTATAAATACATATAATCCATTATGTAAATAAATAAATGCTAACATAATGGGAGACTTGCAGTGTACTGGATAGGACTCTACGTGTTTTATAAATATTAGTTCATTAAACTCCCAAAAAAGCTACGTGAAGTAGGTACTATTACTAGTTTCTTTTCACAGATGAGAGAACTTAGCCACAGAGTAATGAAGAGTTTTGTCCAATATCAAAGAGCTACTTAGTGCAAGAGTTTAAAATACAATCTAGGTTTACTGAGTTATATTTATTAGTTCGTTTTTTAAAATGGAGAAAATAGTTGGGACTTTATGCATTCATTCAAAAAATATTCATTTGAAGTACAAAGATGGAAAAAGAGACATAGAAAATAAGAGAGAAAATAGCATGACTTAAGGCATTATTTAGTCAGGTAGTTTATTTTGGGAAACAGCTAAGTATAAAACAAAAATGCGGAAGAATATAATAGATGCCTAGAGAGTTTAATCAGAGATCACAGTGTGAAATTCTAAGACATAGAAGGCTTCAGGGAGCACATGGCATCTGATCAGTCTTGAAAAATGAGTAACAGTTAACTAGAAATATGTCCATCAGAGATTAATAAAAATGTATGAGATTTAATAATTTCATGTGATATATAGAGAAAAGGATTATAGATGCAGTTTGGTAATCTTTTAGAAATGGTAGCATTTTGCAGACTATTGCTCTCCAGTATTTGCTACTAGACTAGACAGAGTAAAGGAAAGAGGAAAAAACTCATGTTGTAGATAGCAAACAAATGGAAGTTTCCTCCCTTACA